>NC_056474.1:20356391-20515437 GCF_008729295.1 Plectropomus leopardus
TTTTTACCATGTTTAGGGCTGAAATCAATCCAATTTGCTCAGGTTTCCAATTTTTTTAAATGCTTGTGAAAGGTGTTTGAATGCAGCACAAGAAAACTGATGTCCATCCAGGTTTCAAAGGGTCAGCTGGCCTCCTGTCATTTTGCAAGTGCCCTGGGAAAAGCAGGTTGATTCTCACTGATGCACATTATTTTGCAGTCGGCTTCTGCAGATAATCTGGACGAAGGTTTCCTGTGTCATGGCTATGGTTTGTCCAGTGGGCTCGTACTGGGTTCAGTCCAAGTCCCTGCCTGCCACTCCTCACAGGAGTCACATGACTCATCCTCCATCTGTGCTTCTCTCCAGGTTCACGCCTCACCTTCCCAATCTGCTTGCTTGTTTTCTCCCCTGTCTGTCCCCCCTCAGCACACACACTATCTCCATCTCCATCCAAATACACTTTGAGTCCACAACTATGCAAAGATAATCTGTGACTGTAAACAAAAAAGAGAGAGAGAAACTGGCAGAATATGAGAGATGTGTATTTCTGTTCACCTGCCTCGATCTCTGTTTTTTTATTTTTCAGGGTTGAATAAAAACTGCTGTTGTAAATGTACTCAGAGAGGTTAAAATAGGTTATATTGATTCAGTGTGTCTACATTTGTCGCGGCACCGCAGCTCATCCAGCCATCTGTTGCTATAGAGACTGGTTTGGTTTTTCAGAGTGCACTGCAACTGGAACTGAAAAAAAGACAGTTCAAAATATTCATGGGTGTGCCTGTGTGCATGCATTAGTGTGTGTGTGAGAGAGAGAGCGTGCACACGTACACACTCGCAGCTCGGATGTGTCCATTCATTTCACTTTGAAGTAAGAAAAAAGATCAAGGCAGAGCTGGTTGTTTCAGCACAAAATGCTTTAATTTATTCATTTGTTCTTGTAAAAAGACTTTCATTTTTGCTTTTAAATAACAGTAGAAGGAAGTCTTTCGATATAAATACGCAGACTGAGCAGCAAGGTCAAACAGTCATATGCCATCAAATCTCATCTCATAATAAAAAAAAGAAAATTCAGCATCTTTGACCAAAGGTAACCCCTCCTCTTTGCAGCAAGCTTGCACCTCATTCCACCACTAGATGGAAGCTACAGCGAGGATTTTCCTCTCTTTGAGGCGGGCACTGTCAGCACCATTGATACTGTTCTGTTTAGTAAACATACCCCATATCCCGTAACACATAAATACATATAAATTATATAGAACTATAAAATATCCATGAGGCTTATTATGATCTCCGCCTGATCCCTGTAAATATCCCTCACAGTACGTTCCCATGGGATCATTCTGTCATATAGTGTGTTAGTTTTACTGCAACAATGTTTGTTGATATTGAAAGTTAGTGTCACTGTACTCCTGTTAGTATCTGATAAGAAAACCCTTTTAAAAAATACATATATAAAGCAAAAATGTTTCATATTATTGACCCTCATCTTTTGTGCAAAGCAGCATTTTTCCAGAGTGACGGGGACATGTGCAACCTGAACCGTCTCCAGCTGTGGTTGTTTGGCTGTAACAGATTTTTATCACATTTCCTGCATTTCCACATGCCAAACTCACTAACACAGTTCACAGAGTCCTGCTCTTGTCTGTGTCGTGTACCGCTCGTCACTTCTGTCAGGTAGTACACTTCACAGAGGTATCAGTTTTACACTTTGATGGCGCTGCTGCTGGCAGGTTTGCGCTCGTAGCTGTAAAGAAATGTGGCAGCAATAACCAGCACTGCCCCCAGGAAGAATACACTGAGGCGGGAACAGGACACAAAAGAGAGAAAATAAAGAGGCATTAATATGGAACTGATTAAACAAACATTGTTTGCTCAGCTCATGTCATGTAAACAAGACTAGAGTCTACAGCTCTTGCTATGTGATGTTGTCCTTGAGGGTACAGTTCAATCCCAAATCAAAAAATCATATTTTTACTCTTACCTGTAGTGCTATTTATCAGGGGCGTGTCTAAGGAGTGGCCACCCCTAAAGTCTGACTGGACACCCCAGTTGCAGTTCCATTATTATAGGCTATCTGCCCACTCAGTTTGAACTGCTTGACGAATAAACTGAATTTTTGTTTAAAGGTGCAAGTCAGTCTTAAACCTGCGAGGCAGTAATGTGCCAGAGTCGTGTGTAGCCTGCCAAAAAGCCACAGAAGAGGAAGAAGATCTGTTTTGTTTTGGAGTGGAGCCTTGGAGCAGAGCTTTATGTTACATTTGTGTAGAGTCACTCTGTCGTGTTGGGATTGGTAGGTCGATTTATCTTTGAAATTAAATTCTAAACAAGAATGTAAGACACTGCAATGTTAGTATTTAAAGTAGGTATGGGAAGTGGAGACAAAACTGGAATATTAAAGCTATGCCGACGCATGTGCCTGCAGCAGTGCTCGTACTTCATGCCACCCCTGTATAAGTCAGTGCCAGACTTGGGCCACCCCAGTATCATAAATGTCTGCACACGCCGCTGCAATTTATCAATCTAGATAGTTTTGGTGTGAGATGTTCGGCTGTAGAGATGTCTGCATTCTCTCCAGTACAATGGAGCGAAATGGCACTTGGCTTGTGGTGCACCAAAACAATCTAGATTGAAAACTAGCACTACAGGTTTTTGATCTTGATGTGAATTTTATTTATTTATTTTTTATACATTGAACAAAATGCTAACCATAGCATGATAATATGAATGTCCATACACATTTCATGGCAATTAATTGAACAGTTGATGAGATATTTCCGTCTTGACCAATGTGGTGGACTGAGTGGATTGCTTTCTTTAGAGCCACACCACTAATATGGCTATGAAAAAATATTTATATATATATGAAGCCTTGTAGGAGTGTGTATGAGCATGTGTGTGTTTACCTTGTAGGGTTGAAGTCCTCCAACAGGAAATATGAAATGAGTGTGGACACGATGATGGACAGAGAGGTGGCGAATCCTTTGAGGATGTTGTCTGCATATTTAATGACTACTGCTACGACCAACCCGCCCAGAGCCTGCAGACAGACAGTTTCAAACATGAAACACAAAGACGAATCTGTACAAGAACAAGTATATGAGCATGGACACCAAATGCATTTCAGTGACAATTTGACAGAATGAAGAGAAACATAATGACCACACCTGCAAGACAACGACTGTGTACGTGACGGTGTTGTAGCCCTGAAATATTCCCAACTGTCTCACCCTCTGGCCGTCATACACCATCATCCCTATGAAGCCAAACACAAAGCCGAACAAACCTGGAGGAGACAAGGAGAGAAGACAGTACAGGTAAAAAAAAAAACACTACAGGTACACTGTCCAATTTTGAGATTAGGAGCTATTTGCTTCCATAATTTATCTCCTTTTAGACTAGTGGAAAATAAAAGTGCAAAATACACTTTTAGGTGTTTTTAGTTCAGATTTATTCTAGAAATATATGGGGGAAAATGTATTTAGTTAGATAATGCTATATTTGCATATTCAAACATTTCAGAAAAATTGCAATATTAAAAAAAACAGTAATATACCAGGGGGTAGCTTTTATAGCGATACCTAAAAGTTCAAAATGTTGACCTTTTCACCTGTGCCGTTAATATTTATGGTATTTTACAATCTATATATTTGAAGGATGTTTCATCAAAATGAGTTTTTCTCATACTCTAAATCAGAAATATCCACCTTAATAGTACATAAAAACACCAAACTTTCCAATTTTATTCCTATTTTTATCCTGAAGTTTTTACAGAAGGGTTTGTTTATATATCATTCATAGTAGCCTGATTTATATGACATTTTGTGTTGAAAATCACTGTTTTCTAATGGCTATTGATAGTATTTTCTTATTCTTATCCTTTCTTATTTCTCTGATGGAGTGATAAAGTGATAAAGTATACAAATACAAAATTCTCTGTCTCTAAACCTTTGACTCTAAACCTTTGACTCTAATATGTCAACAAAATGAAACAAGAATTTTGAACCCAGCTTTATCCAGTGTTTGCATTCCTCTTCTGAAAATGTATATAAATTAGTGCATATTTAATTCCATAACAACAATTTGCATATTTAGACATGTCATTTCAGAAAACGTGTCATACAAAAAAATAATTGTCTTCATGTAAGAAATCAAACTAAAAAACTTTTACCCTTTTCATCTGTTTACCCTAAAGGCAAAAACAAACATGATGGGATGGAGCCATTGGCTTAGCTACAGTTTCAGACAGGTTGTTACAATCTTTAGCCACATTTTAGTCTCCAGAGTTGTTTCATTACACCTGTTTGCCACTAGAGGTCACCATATTTGAGGTTCCAGTGATTTCACAGAGGCTCAACAAAGTGAAATGTTTAAGATTTACACGCACACTCGTAAAGGAGAGATGTTATTGTTTTTATGTCTGACAGGTGTCCCAGGCCCATAAACTCCTCCTCTGCCCTCCAGCTCAAACATTTTTGCGCATCACATTGTTAAAAACGAATGCACATGAAAAATCTACACACACATACTGTCATGTTCTCAACAAACACACTAATCACACATCAACTGCTTTCTTTGTGAGTTTTCATAATGCTTACTGAGCTTGAGAAAGGGTGAGAAAGAGCAAAAGAAAGTCTGTGTAACCTTTTAACCTCTTCCTTCTGCTCTGCTAGTCGTAAAAAAAGATTCATTCACACAAACCTCTCATTAGCAAGTGAGAACATAAACCTAACATTTGTTGTTCTGTCTCAGCATTTTTTGAACACAGATGTCTTTGCAAATATATGTGATGATGCTGCAAACCATAACAGTCAAATCTGAGGAAGAGAGGAACTGATTAACTGACACAAACACAAACATGGGCGGATTATGAGTCAGTGGGCCCCAGGGAACGAGAAACTCTCTGTTGCTGATGTTTTAGATCTTGTAGTTGTCAGCATCTTTTTGTGATTTGCCTCCTCTGTGGTTCCTTTGCATGTCTTGTCATTCTGTATGTCTTTAAAGGTAAATATGTTTTTACTTTAAGTATTTTTTGGTCATTTTGTTAGGCTTGAAATCATTTTGTGTCTCTTAGTTGTTCTGATAGTAGCTCCTTTGCATGTCTTTTTTAGCTGTTTTGTGGTCAATATGTTTTTTCCTTGAGGTGTCTTTTTCGATCATATTGTGTCTCTTTGTACTTGATTTGTGTTTCTTTGAGGTATTTTTGTGTCGTTTTATGTCTTTTTTGTAATTTTGTGTGTCTTTGATGTATTTTGTCTCTTGGGTTATTGTTTTGGGGGTTGGGCCTGTGCCCGAAGGCCATGCTCTCAAAGGGAAAATCTGATTGCTGTTTTCACCAACTGTAACTTCAAATATATCAAACAAGACATAATAGGAGATGCTTTTTAAATTTCCTTACCTGACAACATTGTTATTAACATAGAAACAATTCCAGGTTTTAGGAGAAAGTTAACAATGGCATTTTCTATGTTTTCCATATTTTGCATTCTTTGGGGCAATACTTGAGCCTTCAGAGCTTGAGTTGTAAGCCATTTAATATCAGCCACTTAAAAAATGTTTCTTTTCCTGTAATCTAGTAACATAAAATTATGCCTTTGAGTTTCACTATCACAGAAAAACCAGTTTCATTGCTACACCTAATGCTGGCACAATCGACTGCATACTTCAGCATGAATAAAATCAGCATCCCCATTCCTTGAATCAGCCTTTAAGGAATACTTAATAATTATTTGTATATCAATGACTCACCCTCTGTTACCTTCAATTCATAATGAAAACTCTATTTTTCTTGAATTGCTCCACGATGAGCGAAGAATCTAAAAAATGGTGAACATTCTGGATGAATTAAAGAAAAAGGGGGTCAATTCAAGGAAGCATGGGCCGAGAAATTGATATATGAGTTATTATTTTGTAAATGAAGTATTCCCTTAAAAAAAGCACAGTAAGGTCACTTGTGTAACACTGCCATTCTTATCTGTGGCATCTATGGGAGGAGGGCCAGACTTAAAAAAAAAACAAGCAACAAGAAAACATGCAATGACATAGAAATAACATTTTGAAATGATCATTAATTCACACAACAGTATGAGTCTGCAATATTTATGTCACAAACAATATATACAGTATTTAGTATCACATGGGGTGTATAATTTGAGCTACTGCTGCAATAAAGAGGCACAACAAAAGAGTAACGGACAATAGAGGCTTATTAAATAATGTAATTTTCAGAACATTTTTCATTTATTTCCTTCTGTGTGCATCTGCACCTCCATAAAGATATGAACAGGTCAGTGGAGTGTGCCTGCCAGTAGTAGGTGTGTCAGTGAAACAGTGCTCTTTGTCATACTGAAATTCAAAGGTATAATATTTCTTCTGTGTCATTAGAACAGGAGGAGATACATTTCACCTGGCTGAATTTCTCCTTTTCAAAACAAAACGGATTCTTATACAAGAGTCAGTCTGATCCATCGACTACATACTGATTTATGGACATCATTATTATCATTTTGCATGTAATTTGAAAGGATACTCTTACAATTGAGCATTTTAACTCCATAAAATTGAGACAGTTTAACAAAGAATTGTGAAAATGAAAGCAGTTTAGGCTGAGGTATCCTGATTTTTAATCCCAAGTACAGGTCAAGCTCCAAAAACAATGAATCCTAACCCAGGGTGATTTTCTTCAGACTTTGGGAACCTCTCTCTAGAGGAACCAAGGACTCGACTCTGAGTAGCACCCTCCGAGTCGAGTAAACTCTTTAACACTGCTCACTTTTAAAATATCAACCCAATTGCCCTAATAGATGTTGGCATTGTGTGATTGGGTACAATCCCAGTTTAACAGGTCAATAATAATAACCCATCAAAACACCAACATTTAGGTTGACATGTTGTGAAAAATCCCTTTCACCTGCTGTAATTTTTCAGTTAAATGTTTTTTGTGGGCATGACATTTTGGAAACTGGTCTTGCCTCGGCAAAGAGCTAGAATTAAGAAACCATTTGGAAAATGAAAAAACATTTTATCACTTCATGTTGAAATTGAACTGATGTAGGTGCTAAAGGAGTATGGGTTAGCTTAGTGGACACACGTCAAAATCAATTTCACGAAACACATATGCACGCATGCACATGCGCGCACACACACACACACACACACACACACACACACCAGGCTCAGGACTCAGGACATATGGTCTCATCTTTCCAAACAAACAGAGGCCATGGTTACTTACCCAGCTGTATGTTACGGACCCACACACTCTGTTTAGTCTCCTTGAGGATTTTCTCAAAGTAAACACCAGCGAAGCCGCTGGACACACAGGCCATCAGCACAGCCATCAGCCCCACAAACTGGGAGCCTGCAGTCAGGATCTTCTGCTCAGGGTCACCCTCAGACTCTGTGGGCCACTGGGGAGGTTAAGACACTGATCATCACATACAGGGACAGACAAAGGACTAAACATCTGCATATGAGATTTATCTAACAGCTGTTTTTTTTTAAACCATCAGGCACTTTGCAGCTTCAGTGTGTGTTGGTACCTGCACTAGAGTGACTCCAGCCATGAGGAAGAGGAGGGAGAGCCACTGGTAGAAGCCCAACCTTTTTCCCAGCATGGAGACAGAAAACAGCGCTGTGGTGAGGATCTTCAATTGGTACGTGACCTGTATGGAGCACAACACAAACACACCACTAATTCCCCTTTCCCACCAAAATTAGTGTGTGCACGTGGGTTTTTCCAAACACTCGTAAACCAACTAAATAAAGGCAACAGACTACATTCCTATTGCCACTGAACAACATTGCCACATCAAACGAGTCAGCCTTTCTGTTAGCTGGCGTGTGTTTGTGTGGGTTGTTTTGTTGGTGTGTCTGTGTGATGTCGCGGACAGGCAGGAGAACAGGTAAACAGTGGACAGCAGCAGAAACAGAGATCTGTGGAAACTTTCCAGGGATTTCTTCTCTCTCTATAACTCTTACTTATTCAGTCTCTTTGAAACTTGGTGCAGATGTATGTGGATGTATGTGTTTTAGTGCTGCTTAGGAGGAGACAGACAGTAGTTAGTGACAGTGCGTCATTGCATCTCAGTGGTTAAGGATCTGAAATTACTGCGTTCACCCGGATGTTGCATTCCCATCAATGCCAATCAGGGCCAGAGGGGATAAAAACTTTATCCCTTTACTGCAGAGTCATTTGACCCAGGTGTGAATACCGATCGTATGCATTCTAATTGCATTAAAAAGCCAGATTTTAGCACGTTTTGTGCAGTGAGAATGAGGCTTAAGAAAGCAAAGTAGTAGTAACCATAGTAACATCAAACTCAGAAAAGTTGCTAGAGAGAGTACTGGTCCTCATGCCCACTTATCTTTAGTTCTTTTGGGCCTCTCATGGGGGGTTTCTTTCTTCTAAAGATCTAAAATATGAGATTTCCTGAACAAACTCAAAGATTTATGGGAAACTACTGAATTGCCTCACCTTTTTTTGAAATAGACACAAAATGGATGCATCCCATCAATCTTAGCTAGCACTTCATGGGAGGTGTAGTTGATGAAAGTTAATCAAACACTATCTTATTATTTCACCTTTGTTAAAATCTGCAGCACTAGAATGTCCTGAACGCTGACTTATAAGGCAGGTATGAAAATGTGTCAGGACTGGAGAAGTTTAACTGCCATCAAATAGAACTAATGGAGTTGTAGGAACCTTTAAAGAATTACATATTAAAACAAAAAAAAGTAACTTGGAAACTGTAGGGTCACTTTCTTGCAGAGAGTTAGATGAGAAGATCAATATCACTCTCATGTCTGTTCTGAAGCTGCAGTCAAGAGATGGTTACAGTGTCGCAAGATGTACAATAATTATCGTCTCTGTTCGATGTACGATCAATAATGACCAAATTCTCACAATGTGCGATAATGTGATCATTTTGAGACACTTAATATAAGTACAGAGCAACATAACAGAACAGAAATCAGTTTAATTTTACACACTCAAACACTCACACAGTGAACTTGAACCAGCACATTCATATGTTACCTGATAGGTGGCTGCGTCCAGGTTGGATAAGGCAACATAGAGCAGATTGTTCTGCAGTGTGTAGATCCCTGCAGGAATGGCCAACTTCATGGTCTCCACGGGTTTGTTCACAATCTCCTCCTTCAGCAGCCGAACACTGAAATCTGGCAGAGAAAGATTGTGTGTTGTTGGTGATTTAATCAAGAGACCCCCCATGGGGGGAAGAGACAAAGAGAAGAGACAGGTACTTGTTGTGGTATTAATTGTGAATTTGGGGACATCTAGTTAAAAATCTTGTACCCTGTAGTGCAAAATCTACACCTGTATACAGACTTAGAAGAGAAAAAAAAACAGAAAAAGCTTGTATCACCCTCCCCACTCTTTCAACTCACTGTTCTCCCTGAAGACGAGGAGGGTGCAGGCAAGGATCTTGAGCACCTCAGCCGACACCACGGCGGATGAGGCCAGGTAGCGGGGGCCGTCCTCCTTAAGGGTACGGGAGTAGCGCATTGTGAGCACCAGCGAGGTGGTCTGTACCACCAGCACGCCCAGAGACAGATACTTCAGCCTGGAAGACTGCGGCGAGGACACAAATGACATTCCGGAGGACTTTGTGCCCAAGTCAGCAGACAACCGAGAAGTCTTTGGGATGGACAGAAAGAAACAGAGACAGATTGAATGAGTGAGTTCAAATTAGATTCAGTCAGTCACTGCTTAGGAACACTGGTGCCACCTTTTTGCCTGAACGTCCCCAAAAAGTCCAAATAAGTAATTGTGGTTTAGGAGAAAGGGGGGGCACTCACCCCTCAGTCACCACCAATGGCCCAGTGCAGGAGACTATGGACAAATTCAGATACCTTCAGGTATAAGTCTGGGTACAAAAGGGCCCGAAATTTCTCCTGCACAGAAGCTTGACACAGACTTTGGAGTGCTTTTGCTTCTCCTTGAGCCATTATGCTATTTTGTGTTTTTGAGTGTCTTTGAGGTGGTTTTGTGTCTTTTTTGGTCATTGATGTTTCTTTTAAGTCACTTTTTGTTATTTTGTAGTCACTTTGTCTCTCTTTGAGATCATACTGTTTCTCTTCGAGGTCATTTTGTCTCTCTGTAGTTATTTTGCTTCTCTGTGACCTGAGAAGGCCTTCACTTTGGCCCTATTCATGACAAGGACCTGACATGGCCTACCTGCCCCCGTCTTTTGTTAAAAAGGTCCAACAGTGTCTGAATAGTTTCAGGCACCTGAAGAAGTTTGGCCCAAAATCCTCAGGAACTTGTACCAGAGAACCACAGAGAGCCTCCTGACAGGCTGCTTCACCACCTGGTGAACCTACCAGCTGCACTAATGGACTGCAAACTGCTACTACTACTAAATTAAAAAAAAAAAAAAAAAAGATTTTCTTTAATGAAGCCTCTCAACGAAAGTATTACACGACTGTACTTGTATAACCAGGGTGAGACTAAACATCTTGTGTCTTGTGGTCAGTAGTTAAAGGGTAGTAAAACAGAAAGTCCAGCCTGAGGCAGAGTGGTGCGTCCCTGTGACCGGCCTGCAGTCCTGGAGCACATAAAACATCAGACCATAAATAAGACTAATGGGGACAGTGGGTAACATGTATTTAGCAGTCATCTCAACGTTAAAAACAGCTGTCATCTTCTCTATACTGAGTGTGCAAGTCTGTCCTCCACCAGCAAAAACAAAGTGCTCACTGTTTCTGTTATATTACATTCCCTGTCTCTGCTCAATAATTCAATTCAATTCAATTTGATTTATCAAGCCCATTATCACAAATCACAATTTGCCTCAGAGGGCTCTACAGCATATAATATCCCTCTGGAAAAACTTGTCAAAAAACCCCCAACCCTAACACACATGACTAATAATATTCATGTTCCTTATATATTCAAATCTAAACATTCAAAGTTTGTTTGTTAGTTTCCAAACTCTTCTAAAACTGTTGTTCCATGAGACCTGACGTAGGTTTTTGCATGATTACGCTACATAAAAACCTCCCAGCTGCTTTTTTTTGTGTGTTTGCTGGCAAAGGCAAAGCTTTAAAAATATTCTAAAAGTCATGTACACATAAACTTAAGTTTATTTTTTTAGGAGGTCTTTTTTTACATGGCTTAATTATGTTTCGCTGCTGCCCCCATCCACAACCAAAATGAGCGCACAATCACTTACAATGCCATAAGATGTCATGACTTTAGTAGTCTACATGTCTGATATCACTTTTACTGACACTGTTTGTATCTCATCTATTAGCCCTCAATAAAGCACACTGTCGAGTGTTTGGGTAATTATTAACTGTCTTTTAACTACGGTGTCCTGGAGGCTTGACGTGGACATTCTTTACTATTTTACTTTACTTATCCTTACTGAGGCATCTGTTCTCTGAGCAGCCACTTCCTGTTCCTCACCTCATCCAAATGCAGCCAAATCTAAAAGAAATTCCTGTGTACAGAAGGCAAAATATGAGAGGCAAACCACACCTCTGAGCGGGGGAGGAAATGAGGGACCTTCAAAACAGGTAAAACTGAACAGTGCGATTGGCACAGATGGATTGTTTGCATTAGTTATTAACTAGGCCCTGCGACCGCAACCACCTCTGTATCACTCCCACCTTCAGACAATTGTGTACCCGGACCTGACTGACAACAATACAGTTTTTATCTCACCACAGTTAACGCACGTCAGTGTTTTATTTTAAGCACACAAAGTAGTACATTTCACAAAAAAAAGAGAATTTGTAAATTTATTTTCACTACTGTGAAGTTGAGAGACAAAGTCCACTGAGCCGTGCCATAAAATAGTTGCATATTTTCAACTATGAAAGCCTATATATACTGCTTTAGTAAACAGGATGTACGACAAGCCACGAAGCCCAAAGAAGAGTTGACAGCACAAGAGGCGTGGTGTGTTCAACACACTGACCTCCTTATGTAGCAGCTCTGCTTTGCAGCGGGGCCCGGCTGCACAATCCTTCTCTGTTAGTGTGTGTCAATAAGTGAGTGTGTTCCCCAACAAGCTCTCCTCTCACTCTCTCGAAGAACATCTTTAGAACACTAACGACTTTCATTTTTTAGTTGCAAGCAATGCAAAGATCTGCACAAAACCGACTTCAGACAGCTTCAAGAACGCTGACTGTTTAACCTCTTAATGAACAGAATTCTTCTCGTGTGTCTCATCCTTCACAACCAAAAGACCTTTATTGCAAGGTTTCGTGGAGATTTCGAAGTTTCCAGAGATACTGGATGCATTAATTTACCTGCAGATGAACAGTAATAGAGTCTAGATGGTGTAATACAATTTTAAAAATTCCTAAGTTTATAATTTTGTAGATGTCAGGATGCAAACATGCTACATCACACAATCTGCTATCTGCATCAGTAAAACGGGTCACGTCAGCTCAAGCTGTTCACCATAGCAAGCTGGTAGAAAGTACATTTACTCAATCATTGTGTTTAAAAACAGTTTACATGTACTAGAGAATTTTTATTTTCTGCTACTTTACACTTCTATTCCACTACATTTCAGGAGGAAATATTCTATGTTTTGCTCCACTTCATTTATTTTACAGCTGTAGTCACTAATACTTCTGTACTTTTACATTGCTACTTTGAGTTAAGTAAACTGTCTGAGTATTTCTTCAAACACTTCAACAGATCACACACGGAGTGCCAAGACAACACAGTAATAATACACCATCTGCCCCTACAAGCTATTAGTTTATAATCCACCATGAGTCCCCCTAAGCATTGCTGTCAACACTAATTTCAGTCAACTGACCCCTGACCCTTAAATACAGTTATCCCTTGTCTTCGAACAGTCCTGTCACCATCAAACACTGCACACAAACTTAGTTAGACCAGGTTCTGTGTCAGGATCGAGCCGGACGCTGTGAACATGTGGGGCTCAGCCCAAACACAGGAGGCTACAGTAGCTGTATGCACTATTTTTCTAACATTTGTGGTAATAGAATATCAAAAAAACTGAACATAATTTGGTAAAAAGAAGATAGTTGCCAAGAAAAAGCGGTTTGATCCTTGAATGATGACCAGAAACATATTTTGTAACGTCAAAGTGACCTTGACCATTGACCACCAATTTCTTATCAGTTCCAGTGCTCAAGATATTCTGGAGATATCATGTTTACGAGAATTAGACTCATGCAAATCACAGTGAGCTCGATTTTTAAACACCAAAATCTCTGCTGTTCTCAGTTTAGTCCAGGCGAATGTTTGTGCCAAATTTGAAGAAATTCCCTCAAAGCATTCTTGAGATATCACAATAAGAATGAGACACACGGACAGATGGACGGATGGTCGGACAACCCAAAATCAATACTTCTGACTACTGCGAGCTAAGGAATGAATGTTTAGCTGAAAAATCTGCTCCATTTGAATCGATGCAGTAATAATTGAGGCTGCTTCAACTGCAAATCAAGGATCCCCAACAATACCAAACAGTCTTCATACTCTGAACTCAATATTAGTAGCAACAGAAGAACATTCACTAATTTATACAAGATTTAAAGAGCATACAGGCATAAACAACATGGCCATATGTTATTATTTTACTGACACAAGGTTGAAGGTAAAAACCTAAAGGATTCAGGGCTTCTGAGAAAACATTCAGGGTAGCTCATTCTAGTGTAGCATTATTTTCAACTGTAGCTGCGCAGAAATACCAGGGTTACACATACTTAGAAAATGTGAAGAAAGAAAAAAAATAGCTGTGCAGCAGAATTTGCATGTCAGCATTATGAATAAAGCTTTGAACTATTTGGTACAGCCCTATCTGAAACCAATATTTTCTCCTGCACCACAAGTGTGGCAAAGAGTCCTTATTTTCTTTATTTCCACACTTCATTTCCTCCCCTTTCCTCAGCACCGTCTGGTTCGTTTCACTCTTTGTTTACTCCTTATTATCCTGATTGAGCTCACCTGTTAACTCCCTTTTTAAACCCTGCACACCCTTTCTCTCACTCTTTTATTTGATCATTGCATGGGATGGCAGTGCTGGTAAAGTTTCTTTCTCTTTAGTTCTTTCTGTGCATGATCAGATTAACTGAGAACATTATTTATCCTTATCAAGATGGATATTGTTTAATTTGACTCCAATTCAATTTTTGTATTTGTGTCTGTCAGAGTCACAACCCATGTGTGTTTGCTCCCTCATTTATGTTTAACTGCGTTTTTTGAGTTTTGGAAAATAAACCTTTTTTCACTGTCTGATCAGAGTTTGATGGCACAGAAGATTTGGCCGCCTACTAACTAATTATGGTGAGTATTTCATGTAAACCCGTCAGAATAAAACTGACTGAACTGTAGATCTATGAGTAAACAGACACAACTGAAAGCCACAAACATCCGTCTGATGTAGTGTCATCGCAAATGAGACTCCATCTGTCACAACATCTTCACAGACGAGTACACTTCCTTTTCCAGAAGCTGCATCACAGATAAAATCTTTGTGGTGGTCTCAGGTCAAAGAGAGCGGTGCCTGTGGCCCTGCTGAGGGTGGGGGCGTCCCACAAGGTCTGCTTCTCCTTTGGGACATTTGAGACAAGATCTCAGTCTGATAATTCAGCAAGCAGGATAATGTAACATAAGAGAAACAGGTCAAGCTGCAAAGATATCGTAGGTCTAAACTAGGGGTCTTCAGTGTTTTTCAGGCCAAGAGCCACTTAGCTCAAACAGAGGCCCACTAGGGAACCCCTACTCTATAAAATATGAGTTGCATTTATGATAATTCTTTGAATATTTTTGGCTTTTCTCTAGTTTGCTCTTGCCTGTAGCTGCTTACACAGCAGCCATGGTAACATGGCTCGGTGCATTAGCCTCACTCTCTGCACTTTTGACAGTAGCTCACATGATCACACAAGGACTCGTAGGAAAAAGCCAAGTAGCAACCTCAAAGGCTGAGAAATGAATCCAATGCTTAAGTACCAAAGACTGCAGTTCATCCAGTGGCCACTTGAGGCTGGCTCATAGACAGTTTATCCCCACAGACCCCCATGTGAAAACGCCCAACTTAACATCAGAAATACACGTTTACAGCCTGGTACAAAAACTGTTTTTTCTCTATAGCTAACTGATAGTAACCATACAGTAGCCTATTATCATTAATGTTGTCACAGAGCCCCTTTTGAAGACCCAGGGTCTAAAGTTAAGTGCTTCGATTTTCGGCATTTGCTAAGAATGAATGATGTTTAAAAAGTCTTTCACCTGAGGGGCCACAGCTAGTGACGTAGACCTGTGGAGAAATCAGAGCTGATTAAGGGAGACATTTAATCATTTGTTTTAATGGGAGTTCACTTGAACAAATATTGAACCTCACAACAGTATCAGGATGTGGATCCGTTGAGAGAAGCAAGTGGGAAGGAGTGAATGGATGAATCAGCCCTCATATCCAGTTCAGCCATTGAAAACCTGAGCAAATTGGATTTATTTCTTTAAAAAAAATGGGGGGAAAGGCAAAGAACAACTTCAGAAGAAATGACCAAAAAAAAATTGAATTAAAATAAAATAATTTATTTTAAATTACTGCGGGGGGCGCGGCATGGGAATAAGGTTAAAAAGAAGGAAAAATGAAGGAAGGAAATGACCTGGCAAAGTGTCTAAAATATGTGCTCTGTCCCAATATTATTTTTTTCGCCATTTTTCACTAGCTTTGAAATAATTTTCCAAATCCACTATTTCTTGCAATTTATGGAACACTTCTTGCAAAATTGATCGTTACCTTTTATCCCTCGTGTATGGAAAAAAAAAAGCAATACAATCTGCCCGTAAAAGTGATGCTGATCCAGGTTTCAAAGGGTTAAAGGCTCTCCTGATTTAACTTCTGCTGCTGACAATAAAGTTACATTTACTTACACTGTCCCTGAAGGGGTCCCAGACTTGAGCGGAAAAAGAGGTAGTAGGAGAAACCGACTATCAAACCTATAGCTTAACAGAAATATCTGCAGCCAGGGAAAGTTAACGAGCTTTTTCATACTTTTCCCCGTAGACTCTCACAGATCCCCCCTCTCAAACTCCCCATCATGCACTTACAGAGTCACACAGTTACCTGTCGGACTGGATCTCAGCTGAGGACGTGGATGAAAGTGTCCGGACACTCGCTGGACGGTCCTCTCCTTTCTGCTCCTCCATACATTTATTATACAGCTCTAAAAGTTAATCCGACCGCTTCTTATAGTGAAACATGGCAGACAGTATGGACTGCTCTCTGACAGCTGCTGGAGTTGGAAAATGTTATCTTGAGTACACAGACGGGACGCAGTCTCTCCCTCTCTACACTGAATGAACAAATCCACATGTAGCAGACTGACCACCAAACGTTTGGTGACTCCTGCTGGAGAAAATAAGTTAGGCCTATTATAAATGGCCTGATCGCTTTTTAACTATATAAATCAGAAGTACTTTTGAACTTCAATTAAAAATATACACGAAAAATTAAATAATCTCAGCCTATAGCCAACCAAAAATATTGATGATAGTATGATATGATTGATAATAATGATAATTTTGTTGTTCACCAACCCAGCCTCTCACCACATTCCTCTCAAATTTGCCAGAATTTAAGACAATTAAGAAAACATGCTCACAACATCCTCATAGATGTTGTGAGCATGTTTTCTGACTGCAGGCCATTCAGTATCACATCTAAATATCTAGATGGGTAGGCTTGCTACTTCCAACCTTTTATTGTCTAATTCCAACAGTATGGCATCTTAATTAATAATTGAAAAACGACTTAATATGTTCTCTTTAATATCAATTTTTTTATGACTTGTCTTAGCGATACATTTTTGTTGTAGGCTAAAATAAGTTGGTATAAATACATTTAGGTTATACCGATTAAATTAGAACAGGGGTAGGACTAGACAAGCAGTTTGTGTCTTGTCACTCCTTTTTTGATATGACATGTAAATTTATTTTTTCTTATTGAAAATCTTTTATGTTCACTTTTGGTTATTTATTTGTTTTATTAGTTTTATTTTACATGTAGGCCTACATATCTATATTATCTTAATATTTTTTTTTTAAATGGTCAAAATTAAGTATATTAAAATTCAAATTCAAAACAAATTATTTATAGGCCTACTAAATTAAACCAGAAACCCTGGCAATGCTGCAAAACACATAAAAGCTCTAAAGACTAAATTCATAACATTATCCTTCCTCCTTTTTCCCATATGTAGGCCTATATAGGAATATATAGTCTACATGTATATGTATATCTCCTTTTTATGTGTTGATATTTACCACAAGTAACGTGCATTTTTATTTTATTTTATTTTATTTTATTTTTTTTTATTTTATTTTATTTTATTTTATTTTATTTATTTTGTTTTATTTTATTTTATTTTATTTTGTTCACGGTGAAACATTTTTCTTCATATTTATATGAAAAGTAATAAAATTAATGTCTACTTTTGGTTGTCAATATCCACCATATTTTGTGTGACGCATTTTCTCAATAAAATCTAAAAAAGAAAGAAGCTCATATGATTTTCTAAATGTATATTTAATGAATTTAAAAAGAAAACCCCACTGTGAGCACAAAGCGTTTTTGTTTTCGTTGTTCGCGGTAGGTGGCGCTGTAACCCGCGTTGACTTCACACTCGACTTTAAATGGTCCCCGAGAAGAAAAACTACGCACGTGTTTCCCGTTTCTCTTCGTGCTGCATGGGTTGAAGCGTTTTGTAAATATATTGTGTTCAGCCAGCGAAAGGTGGAAAAATGGTTCGTAAATTAAAGCACCACGAAGAGAAGTTGTTGAAGAAGGTGGACTTCATCAACTGGGAGGTGGACAACAACCTGCACGAGGTCAAAGTGTTGCGGAAATATCGCATCGAAAAGAGGGAGGACTACACCAAGTGAGCATCAAAACCGCGTCTGTGTTCAGTGTTGGCTGCAGCCAGTAAACCTAACTCTTCTGATTTTGTTTATTTTATAGTGTTTGCCGCGATAATTTAGCCACCTTACGTTTAAAAACGGGCTAAACGTTCGTTTTTTGAGCGTAAGGGAACAAAATACCGCCAACACGACCATTTGTGATTAAGTCACAATACAGTCAGTAAAAACATCAAACCCAAAAATGAACGTGTGAAATGAAGCGCTCTTTTAAAGGCATACTGAAACCCGCAAAAAAAGAGCTTTTTTAATGTCAAATTAATTGTTTCTAAATTTTGTTAAAATATTACCTCCAAAAGTTTTTAGCAACTACAAGAGAGCTGTGTTTGTTAGTATTATTCATATGTTGTAAGACATAAATATATATCTGGGTTAAAGTAGATCCCCCCTTGAGGATAATGAGATATGGTCTTTATTTAATATCGTATTTAATTAAATATGTGAAAGTACAGGATGGTTTAAATAGGATTCAGGGTCAGTCAGACGTTGATTCATGTTTATTAATAATTGTATGTATGAAGAGCAAAGTCAAGTCTGCCATGAAGTCTTTGTAAATGTGATTCTGTGTTTAGCCTAATTTTTGTTAAAAGGAGGACAATTTTGTTTCTTTTCCATATTCAATGTCAAACCCACAAGATGAGTTGTTTTGCCTGTTGTGTGTGTCTGTGGTATTGTTGTAAGTGTGTTTTAATGTATATGTGTGCATCTCAGGAAGAACAGCCAGGGCTTATAATGGTGCTAATGGGGATCCAAATAAAGACAGAAATGACTCACCTATTATCACGTTGAATTTATGAAGAAAACTTCTCTCGCTTGCTGTTGTGAAATACTCTGAATCCAGCAACTGAGGAAAGTCTCGATGAGCTGGAGTCAGAGTATTTCACAACAGCAAAACTATGTCAAAAATCTGTTTACAAAATCTCACACAACTCGTTCAGTATAATGCAAGTCTCGTTTTTCCAGCTCTGTGCTCAGTACTTCCCAGACAGCCAGCCCACTCTGAAGGGGGCTGAACTGTAAGTGAAACTTGTCTTTTCTCTCTTCAAAGCCAGACTCCATTCACTGAACACAAGAGCTGTTTGCCTACAACTGCTTTGATCAGTTATGTAATTGTGTGACTTTGGTGAATCTGCGCTAACCTTTTTAAAACACCAAAGTCACACAATAACACAAACTAACAGACTGATGGGGGGGGATGGCAGACCAGCAGCTCCTGTGTTTAGGGAGGTAAAATAGATGTTTTTGTCAGTGGATCCAGATATTGAATAGAGTTTAGATAGTTTAAGGGCTGTTTGTTTGGTAAGTACTGAGCATACGTCAGGATAAGTGTGACCTGGATTATACTGCATGAGTTGTGTGAGATTTTGTAAACAGTTGCTTTGTTCTAGTTTTGCTGTTGTTCCCCAATAAATTCATCAAAAATCTTTGCCTTTTTTTGGATCTTTGTTCACTGAGGAGGAATGTGAGAAAAGCGTCTTCTTCGTGTATTTGGCGTGACATGGGCTAAACAACTGATATTCAAATGGTCATTTGGGAGGTGAAGCATTCATTTCAGTCAAAAGTTGACCTCTGAAATAGGTTTAAACTCAAAACACAATTTTAGTTTTTAATGTCTTACATTATAGCTAACGTAACACGACATGACACTGTCAAGTACTTGAATCAGAGCTTAGAAAAGCTAGAGACCGTTATGAACTGCGTGTGTCAGAATTTTTAAACCTTTATTCTAATTTATAATTTGAGTCAACTAGTCCTTTAAATATTGTATTTTCAAATTGTCCTTGTTTTGAAGGGTAGCAGCTGACCACTTCATAGTATGGACATTAAAAACCAAATTCATTGTTATAGTAGTGTAATAGTGATGGTGTCTCTTTCTCCTGTGTGTCAGGTACAACAAGCTGAGTCGTAACATCAGAGATCTCGCTCAGAAAATCCGAGACCTGGATGAGAAAGATGGCTTCAGGGCTCAGAGCACACATCGACTGCTGGAAAAACTGTGAGTTGTTTGCTTTGACGGAGTCATCTGTCAAATAACTTTCTGTCAACACCTGTGTCACAGATTATCCGCCCTCCTTTGGGCTTAAAGTGATGGTTCCCCCCAAAAATCAGAAAAGCATATTTTACGTCTTACCTGTGGTGCAATTTATTAATCTAGATTGTTTTGGTGTGAGTTGCAAAGTGTTAAGTATAAGCCACAGAGAGGTCTGCCTTCTCTCCAGTATAATGGAGCTAGATGGCACTCAGCTTGTGGTGCTCAAAGCGCCAAAAAATAATCTTGAAAAACCCAACAGCAATGTCTCTTTCCAGAAATCATGACCCTGTAACTCAAGATAATCCACAGACCTTGTTGTGAGTAGTTTCATGTCCGATCTATTTTCTTTCTACCGAACTACGCCCTCAAACAGTATCACTGCACAGAAGGGAGTGTGCATATACCGCTGGACGAGAGGCTGCTGCTCGTGACAGCGTAAGACGTAAACAATAAGACGGCCTCCTGTAACGTTAGCCAGCTCAGAGGTGCTTGGCGGTAGAAGTTCGGTTGAAAGAAAATAGTTCCAACATGAAACTGCTCATAGCAAGGTCTGTGGATTACTTTGAGTAACCAGGTCATGATTTCTGTAAAGAGACATCACTGTTGAGTTTTTGAAATGTTTTTTGTTTGTTTGTTTTTTTTGGTGCTTTGCTCACCGCAAGCCAAATGTCATCCAGTTCCCTTATATCAGAGAGAAGGCAGGCGTCTCTACGGCCGATATCTTCAACACTCAGCAACGCACGCAAAAGCAATCTAGACAGATAAACAGCACAACAGATAAGAGGAAAATAAAATGTGTTTTTGATTCTGGCGTGAACTGTCCCTTCACGTTGGGTTTTCCTGGATGACAGAGATGGCTCACTGTTAACCTGGCTAGCTCAACATGCTAACATTCATTTCACCTTATTGAATTGTTCTTTTTAGGGTTAAACCAGATTCTCAGTCAGGTATTATCTTTCCATCTCCTTGCATATTTCATATATCTGGACACGTTAACATACAAAGTTAAAAGATCCAGTTTACAACCAGCTTCATGATCCCGACTTATCCTGGATCGCCAATGTTCGGCTCAGTGAAACCAGGTCGCCTAAAGACAGCCACGCTGAGCTGGCTTTATGATGCAGACTCCTGCACTGACACACAATGGTGTTTTTTTATGATTCTCTGGACACTCTGTTGATCTTTTAAAACATCGCACTGATCGTTTTATTGTTTCTTCACATAAGGTACAGTATCGGTCTCTTGCCCACCAAACAGAATCTGTCCCTCACAGAGAAAGTCACAGCTTCTTCGTTCTGCAGGTAATTCAACTGTTACTCTCGAATTGAGACCTCGGACGTGATCATGTATCACTAGTGTCTGTCATTCAGCTCATCTGTGTGACTCCTGCAGGAGGAGGCTGCCCAGCATCATGCTGAACCTCCGTATGGCTCAGAACCTGAGGACAGCCATCACCTTCATCGAACAGGGGCGTATCCCTCATTACTGCGGGGCTGCACACGTTTGTTTTTGGGGGGGAGTGAAGTTTTTAGTTTTGAATTTCCTTTGAGATATTGTTAAGTTTTGTTTGCAGTACGTCCAGGGGTAGAAATTTTCTTGCAGTATTTGACCTTGACTCAGTCTCAGATGTGCGTGTTGGCCCAGAAATCGTCACAGACCCGGCATTTCTCGTCACAAGGTCAGTGTCCATTTTTTGCATCATCTTCTCTGAATTTCTCTTGAACGGCTTTATGCAGAAAATAATCTTTCGCATAAACAGTTTTTTTCTGCAGAAAAGGAAATGATCAGTTATGTGAAAAACTGTCTCAAATGATTAAATAATTACAACCCATTTATGGTCAGGTTTTTGGAGTATCCCATTTATGTGTTTAAAGTCTTAAAAAGGCATTAAATTTATTAATCTATAAATGAGGCCTTAATTGGTATCAAAATGTCTTCAATCGATCTTTCAAGTTTTAAAATGCAAAGACATTGGAAGTATGATATTAAGATTAATTTTTGTTTTCTCTGATGTCGCATTGTAAAATCTCAAAATAATTGGTATTGTATTTGTTTAAAATAATTTACCAAATTTAATGTCACACAGATTTAGACAGAGGAACCACCAACACTCGTACATTTATACCGTCCCGTCAAACAAACAAGCTTTCTTAAAGAAGGGTAACTTGTATGAGAATTTAATATGTTCGTTGTTTTCCACGTTTTGCACTCTAGAAAGTTTTTTAAAAAATGTTCAGTTTTTGATGCAGATCATCTAACTTTTTCACTTGACCCAAAAAAATCATGTTTGATGTTAAGGTAAACATTTGGGCAATTGTCTCTAACCCAAAGTAACTGCCGTTTAATTTAATTAATTAATTAGTTTATAACTGCATTTCGAAAGGCGTTAAGAAAGTCTTTAAAAGTCTTAAATCTAACTTTCCTTAAGCTGCATGAACCCTGGTTTGAGCACGTAAACACAATATTCTTTTTATGAGAATCCCGAATATGCCAGCTGGAAAACTGTTGTGCAAGGGGAAAATAATTAGAGCAATTTCTCCGTGCTCGTGTAAACATAAAATCCCAAATATTACCCTGATAAACCTAATAAACAGGGCATTCGTGTCCATATATGCACGACCATTGACACTCTTACTGCGACTTTTTTTTTCAGAAATATGGAAGATTTTGTCACCTGGGTGGACTCTTCCAAGATCAAGCAGCATGTCATGAATTTTAATGATGAGGTGAGTTTTCAGACCGTGATCACATATCTGCTGTAATCGCTTTGTTTCAATGAAAATGACCATCTTGTGTTTGAATCGGACTCAAGTACCACAGATCATTTTTCCGGACTAAAACATAAAGCTGATGTTAAACGACCGCTGTGTTTCTTTTGCAGAGGGACGACTTTGATCTGACGGCGTAATGCTGTCATCTAACATCCATGTGTCACCCTGGAGGAGAGGAAAGGGGCAGATCTGTTCTTGTAACTGTGACGTGAATAACTCTGCAACCCAGGAGGCAACAGTTTGTGCTTTCACCTCCCCGAAAAAACATTAACTTAAGTTTCATCTGAGCCAGGACAGGAAGGACTGATTTCCAGGCTTTTGCACTCTTCATAGAGCACCTCCCTTTCTATTTCGTCAAAAATTCCAACTAAAATATGATCTATTGACGATTAACCATCCAAAATATTTGGGTTCATCTGAAACTGCATTCCCGCCCGACAATATCTCACGCTCCTCAGCAGCACTCCCAACGCTTGCCGGCATCTCTCTGGATGCACAGAACAACTTCCGGAGTTTGTGTCCTATTCTATTTCCTGTGCCCCGACGTTGTTTGTTCTTGTTTAAGTTCTTCGGGTAAACATTAGCTGGCTAAACACGGTCTGTATGTGAGCGTGGAAATGCTGGTTTGCATGTTCGGATATCAGCGGGGGCTTTTAATGTCTGATAACATAGTTAAAGGTATACTGTGCAGGAGTTTTCGGTTACTGTTTGTACTACCACCTACCTCATGGCTACTTTTTTATAAAGTCCTGGTAACAGACTATTTATAAAGATGGATGACACGCAAGTTCCCGAAAAGTGAAGCCAAAACTTCGTGGTTGTTCCCTGGTGGCTGGCTGTAGTGTAGATCATTAACCCCTCCATGTAATCAGACATGGGTTACACTGAAAACTCAATGAACACGTCAGGTGAATTTACCGAAAGATGTGTTTTGTCATGTTAGGCAGCCTGGTGTTTGTACGAGTGCTTTTTTTTTTTTTTTTTTTTTTATTAGTTTGGTTTTAATTAGTTATTTGATGTAATAAAAAGGGGGCGTAATGTCATGATTGACAGCTGTGTGTGCCAGTCGGTTTGCTCCCCTTCACTGCCGTCGTTCATGATTGGTTGGACGAGTGTTTGCAGGATCTTGATATTGCGGAGATTCCTACAACGCTGACTCTGTTTCCATTTGAGGTCATAATTCTTAGATGGCAGAAGCTCCTTCTGAGATATTTTGGCTTCATTTTTGCACAGTGGGACTAAGTGGAGATGTGTTGTCCATCTTTATGTACACTCTTTGGTTCTGAGCCTCTGGTTGGCCACAAGCGATGATTGAGGGGGATTGTTTTTGTATGAGTGTAAAAGGAAAGCTGTGACAAAATCAGAAGGTGAGAGGATGACACACAGCAAAGGGCCACAGGTAGGAATCGAACTCGTGCAGCTGCAGAGGCCTTAGTCAGGTGAGGTACAGGTCGCCCCATATACATAGTTTTTTAATGATTTTTTGCAGGGCTTTTGCCTTTATTGGAAATAGGAAAGCTAAAGGGAGAGAGAGGGAGGATGACATAAAGCAAAGGACTGAGGAATCGAACCTGCGGCTGCTGTGGTCAGGACGTAGACCCTGAAGATGGGGCATAGACATAGTTTACAGAAAATCCTGCGTATTATACCTTTAACATAACATGTCAGAAATGCAACTGCAAAACAAAAACTACAATTTGATAAATATTTAATATTTTCAATAAGACTTTGTTACAATGTAAACTTTGAGAACAATAAACATTCTTTTATCACAGTATTAAGACTTTTCACAAAACCTGCTTATTCATACATAGTGTTTCCTTAATGCTGAGACTGAAACCCCCAAACCAGGTTAGAATTAATTTATTAAGACCCTGCTCTTAATATTCCCATAAACAAAGGTACTTAAACTCACCATTTCCATACAAAGAAGTCCCATCACAGAGCAGCGGCTCAGTTCATACTGTATACATGACGTAAGCACAGAGAATTTCGACCTTCAATAGGAAAAAACTAAATATTCCCCTTTAAGGCACCCTGGTGAAGAACAGAAACGTAACAGGATCACTTTAAACGCTTCTTCACCCTCTCCCTTATGTCAGAGTCCTTGTCTGAGAGTCATTCAGAGCCACCAGAAACGCACATAGATGATGAGCGTGAGGAAGAACACGGACACAGCGGCCACCTTGGCGTATGTGGAGCGGGTGTTGAGGTATTTGGCGTCGCTGCGGTACTTCTTCGACAGGCTGGACAGGTTGCTGGCTTTTGTGTCTAGAGCTGAATAAAAGTAACAAGATGACGAGAGCCGGACTCTAAAGCAATAAATGTGTGTTACATCGAGTTGTTAAACCGTACTGACTAAAACAAACTGCCCACAAAATTGTCCAATGAACACCTTTGACACATACAGTTAATTAAATTTTCACAAAGGCAGTCGTAACAGCAAGGTTATTATTGATTTAGATTCTCTTGATATTTTGTCGCTTTTGTTTTGCACCCTGAGCCAGAGCTGGTGTTTTAATACTGTACGTACCAGAGAGAGATTCTCCTCTTTGCAGGACTTCCTCAATATTTGCCACCATAATTCTCTGGACGTCCTGTAGCTCGGTGTTAATACTGCCTAAGTTCCTCCTGGCCCTGCTGTCAATGTACGACTTCTTTGTTTTCTGGATGTATGTGTCTGGGGAAAAAACGCACGCACAACATAAGCTTAGGCGAGGATTTTCTTTTTTTCTGCAGAAGGTGAACCAGATCACAAATGGTCTTACCAAACTCGATGAAAGAGTACGGCCTCGTTACCACGGCTACTCTCCGTCCATACTGGTCATAGAACTCACTGTGGAGGTCTTCGAGGTATGCAAAAGCCATCTTTTTGGGAAATGAAGCCCCGCAGAGGAACAGGTAGCATATGCCCTGTGCTATTAAATAGCTGAAAACAAAAAATACAACTTCAGTCCAAGTCAGTGGTTATTTACAATGAATTTAATGCCTGGTAAAAATGTATCTAAACAAAGGGACTGTGCTTTATTTATCAGAGGAAAGTGTGGCTAGGGTGTGACTTTGTGTGTGTGTGTGTGTGTGTGTGTGTGTCCCTGGGTGACTGGGGGAAAATAAATCACCCTCCCTTCAACATAAATAACCATATTTGCAAGAAATGTCGGTATTTAGCCAATGCAACAATCAAACAGCACAGAGGGACTTATCAACAAAACAAAAAGCAAACTTCTTAAAAATTCTTTATGTAGCTTTAAGGAGTCCCTAACTGTCACACATGACAAAGGGAACATGGATTTCCTTTTAAGAATACACTTTAAATGAGCTAAAGTGTCTGGTGCTTGTGGAAACATACTGGAAGTTCATGTCTCCAGCCTCCAGCGTGCAGCGCTCAGGGCTTTGAGCATTCAGTTTACGAAACAGCTGCTTGGCTTGGCTCTGGTACTGCTGAAGGTCTCTTCCTGACTGAAAAATGACAGTTTGTAGTCAAAACTAAGTAATTCAGCTTTCTGTAAAAACCTGAACAATGAACAGTTGCATCTGGTTTCGACATGCAGTTGTCACTGCTAGTCACTTAAATGCTACTAAATCCCATTTAATCTTAAACACTTCACCTTAAAGGCTTATTTTTTATTTTTTTTTAAATTAAAGAGGAAAGTTTTATTGCAGCAGATTATTAATGCATATTTTTACCCCCTAATAACCGGATCTACGTCAGTTCCCTTGTGCTGCATTCTGACACTTTTCACAGTCATCGTAACCCTGGAAACCTGAGAAAATTAGCTTATTACTGTTAAAAACATTACGAGCAACTTGGCAAGAAATCGCAAGTAAATCGCAAACAAAGTAAAAGGTGACAAGGAAATGGTCGGAAAATTAGTTGTGATGGATTATTTGATATTCTAATATATATATATTTAACTTTTTACTAATTTCTTGCTAATTCTGGGGTAATTTCCTGTTAAGCTGCTCGTCACCCTCCTATGTTTTTTGAAAGAAATCAAGCCAATTCCATGGTATAATAAATAGTCAAACTACAAAAAATAAAACAAATAGTTGCACACTGTTCCTTTAATGGAAAACCATGCTTATAGTTTGAACAAGCTAAAATTTAGTGTAAAGCCTCAATAAACATTAAATAATGTATTTTTATTCCCACATTTATTTCCAGGAAAATAATGTGTACAGTGATGGACAACAAGAAATGTAACGTTAGCTACGTGCGTCACTGCAAACTGATGTTAACATTTAAAATTGAAGTTACACTCTTATTCATCTAAACCGCTGGTTCGTAGATTAACTCGTTAATTTCCTAATATTCTACCAAGCATCAAAGTTAAGTCTTTATTCTTGTTGTGGGTTTTTTTCCCGGAGGTCTACACCTCGGCGGATAAGCTAGCAGTCGTTAAATGTGACATTTTTTGAATGGGCTTTGGTGCGCAGCTGCAGTGACGCTAGCCGTCATTCATACCTGCTCATCCTCCTCTATGGACGCGGCCAGCGGCAGTCCGTCCGACACGCGAGCGATCATCGTCAGTGAGGTCATACTGGTGGAGGTCAGCAATCGGCGGCGTCAGCTGTCGGTTTTTGTCAGAGACAGTGAACTTTAAAAACTTTGTATGTTTTTTTGCTGTCAACTTTGATGATGCAGAGGGAACGCGCTGAGCGGAAGTTCCTGGTGCGCCGCTGAATTAGGTCCGAGTGGCAACTGATAAAAAAACTTCACGACGCTGAAGTTAGCTTTCGAATCAGCAGTTAAGTGGAGAGTTAAGGGGAAAGTATTTTAGATTTTTTTAACGACTTATCCTCGGCTTTATGTGCCTCCCACTGTGCCTCACCACCGAAACCCACTTTCATATTTGTGAAATCTTTATTTTATTCACGAAAATGTATTAAAAGAGAGATTTCACTGCTTATTTCACATGTAGACCTCATTTGACCAGGTCTCTCTCAAAAACCAATTTGGCACAAACTTGCCAAATCTAGACGAGATTATCCCAGGGAGGCTAAAGACCATTAAAAAAAAACTTTAGATCAATGAAACTTAAATTTGTTTGTAAACACGTATAAAAGGATGATCTTACTGTGTGTTTCACATTTAGACCACATTGCATTTTGACATGAAGAGAAAAGGCTTCACAAAACTGAAACCGTGTTTTTATTAACTTTTAGTCCCTCTGGGACAATCCTGACCAGATATGACACGTTTAAGTAATGTGGTTCTGGAGAGAGACCTGGCCAAATGTGGTCTACATATAAAATAAACTGTTAAATCGCTCTCTTTTTTTCTTTTTATATATAATAAATGTTTCATAAATCTAAAGATGTGATTTATATAATATTTAGCATATCTGGAATAATCTAATGTTATGTTATCTATGTCTAAGTGTGGTGGTTTTTGATATGGACCAGGTCCGGTGTGGTTGAGATTTGAAATCGCAGTGAAATTTCCCTTTTTGTATTTTCATAAATATTAGAAAGATATTACAAATTTCATAGCATGTTTTTTTCACTCTTTTCGCCTCTTGATTAATGTAGTCTAAATGTGAAAAAAGCAGTGATATGTTCCCTTTTTTGTTTTTGCATTTTCACATATAAAATAAAGGTTCCACACATCTTAAACTGTGTTCTAAATAATATTCGACCTTCCTGGGATAATTAGGTCCAGATGTGACAAGTCTTAAGTGTAGTGGTTTTTGATCTGGACCTGGTTTAATGTGATTGAGATGTGGGGAAAAAAGCAGTGAAATCTCCCATTTTTTTTGCATTTTCAAAGATAAAATGAAGGTTTTGCAAAACTGAAAGTGGGTTTTAGACAGCGTTGAGGTTTTACTTCAAACGTCTAACATGCTTAGATTCACAAAATGAGGCGCAAAGAGCCGATGGGTCATTAAAGAATGTAAGTCACCTTTCCCTTAATTTTCCCCTTAAATGCTAAAGCAGAAGATACCAATCGGAAGCTAACTTCAGCGTCGTTGAAACTTCGTAGTCAAATTTCCATCGCATTGAAAGGTAGCATGCTTCCAGAAATTTAAAAATGGAGAGGATTTCTTGTGGTTTGCGTGGTGAAAAATAGTAATCTCTGAAAGAAAAATATATATTTTCTAGATTTGCATTAGCTGTTGTTTGACTCGCTTCTTCATTTTGGCTTTTTTTATGACTTTAAAAGGGCAGCGGGCCATGAGCTCCGGCAGACAGCTGGCAGACGGACTGACTGCAGCTCCACTGCTGATGCCTGTATTGAGCCGAGAGGTGCAGTTGATGCGGTCTGTCTGGCTCCTCCGTCTGGAGTGAAGCCTCTCTGAACTAAAACCAGAGGAACCATCATGGACAAACCACAGAGGTAATTCACTGCACGTTTATGTGACTATGTATTGTTTGTTTGGCCCCGTATATGTGAAATGCTCTCGTTGTGATCGTGTTATGGCTGCTCTTTTCGCACCTTCTTTTGTTATTATTTGTTTAAGGAACCACGATCGCTATCACCTCTCCCTGATGTTGTGAAATGAGATGATTTTGCAGCTTAAAGGAAATGCATTTCCTCTCACATCTCTTTCTTATTTGCTCGCCAAAAATGGTATGAGGTAACCCAGCGATGCATCGGTAATGGACTGCAGCTTTTTTTTTTTTTTTTCATATAAATGTACAGTGAGGAGGATAGTGATGCGACTCTGCAGCTGGACTCAGCTGTGCGATATAACGTGAATCGGTGCTCATTTTCCATGCAAAACACAACCGAGTGATTTGGTCCAGCACGCCGTTATGTGAGCCATATTGCTGCGGGTTTTACAAGCCGATATAACGATGGAGATGCGAGCACTTATGCGCGGCCACAGTTTAATCCTCTGAAAACCCCCATTCAGTGATAGAAACGACCCGGCGGCTTGGCACAGTGGCATCCTGACAGCCTGAAAGGCCTCATTGTTGCGGTGCAGCTGGCGCCGCCGCGCGCACCTTCTGATTGGTGTTTTCCCAGACCGGCGTGTGCGTGATTCCCAAACACCAGACCCCTTATCTATGTTTTTTCTTTCATGAATATATCACTCGCCTGTTTTAATCCTAGGGTGGGGCACTTCATGACTAATTGATTATGAGAAATAAGTGATTCCCAAGCTGGAGTTGAGGGGAATTCAGACCAGTTTACTTCCTTTTCTTGAAGAGGTCTGCTGGTAATGATAATTACAGGGACCACACTCTCCACTGGATGTCTCTAGTAAAGACAGATGCTCCTCAGATGATTTCCCCAGAGACAAAATACTAATCAAGAGGCCTGTCTGCAGTGGTGGAATGTAGAGAAGTACATTTACTCAACAACTTAAGTACAAATTTGGAGTACTTGTATTTTACTTGAGTGTTTTCTTTTTTTTATGCCACTTTATATATGTAATCAGATAATCAGCATGCAACATGGCTTTCCTTGCAAGTTCTGGGACATTTGACATTTTGCCCTGCACACAGTAGTTGCCTCAGACCAATAAAAAAAATGCTGTTTCATGTAAAGCACATTTATAGTGACATCTCAGTGGCATATTCAGTGACTAGCTGCTAATATTTATGGATTACCTGATGTCCCAAATTATCTGACCTCACCCCACGTAACCATACTTTGTCACCTCCTCAGGTGTGCCTGTAATGCTCAGGGGTGAGGAGGAGAGCAGCTGAGGAGGAGGAGATGGGCTGCACCTCTGCCAAGCAGGTGTCTGCCGTGCCCAACGGTGAGGAGGGCCAGAATAAAGCCTACAGCAACGGGGACCTCCTCTCTGGTCAGTCTGTTTACTGCAGATAGTAACCACGCATATTAAAGGCAAATGCACATGAAAGGTCTTTTTTAAACTATACAAGGTTTGACCATCATTAAAAAAAACAACGCTGGTCTATCAGTACAACTAACAATTAATTTCACTATCAATCAATGTGTCAGTAATATTATGCTAATTACTGGGTCAATGAAATGTTAGAAAATTATGAAAAATGTCACAATTTCTGGGAGCCAAAGTGATCAGTCTTCAAATTTCCTGTTTTATCTGTCCAAGAGTCAAAAATCCTCATGTATTCATTTTATTATTATTAAGAAGAAAAAAAGTTACACATTCGGACATTGGAGAAGCTGGAACCAATAATTGTTTAGCACGTTAGCTTGAAAAATGCCTGAGGATCCCTCTTTGTTTTCCAAAAATGATTATTAAAATTGTTGCCGTTTAATTTTCTGTTGATTTTGGTTGATTAAGCAGCTTGAATAGTTTAAGCTTTCTTATAAGTATATTAGTTATATATAAAATCTGTATATATGTGATATATGTAAAAACAAAAACAAAAAACAAACAAAACTGTAGGTAAAAGAAGTACAAAAAAGTGCACATTTCTGTTCTGAGAAAGAAAAGAAGAACAAACAGCTTTGCACTAATGTGTGTTTTCTCAGGTTTCATTTCAAGTTCTTGTATGATCTGGAAGCCAAATGGGAGAGAAAAGTTGTCCCTTTAAAGCACTTTTCTCTTCATATGTATTTTTTTGGCGTTTTGAGAGAAGGCAGACGTCTCTACGGCTGATGCTTTCAGCACTCGACAGGTCACATCAAAACAATATCACTGATAAACAGCACTACAGTTAAGAGGAAAATTATGTGGGTTTTTTGGGGAGGGGGTCCCTTAAATTGGATTTTCAAAACGATTTAAAGTGTCAGGATTAACCTCTGAACTCTTGATAACCGGTAAACTATCAGAGAAGCTTTAGTGCTTTATTATTTGCAAAATGGTCAAACAGTTATACCGAAGATAAATGTCTAATATTGTCTCAGTTATCAAAGCTGCTACAGAAAAATAATAAAGTGAAACTGCGAGCTTCAACGATAACATGCTCAGCATTAAAGGAATGGATTTTTTAAAGTGGGGTTGTATGAGGTACTTATCTATAGTCCGTGTATTACCAACAGTCGATGTCAGTTGGAAAGACCAGACGTTGGAGTACTGACATGGAAGCTAAACAACATGCTGCTGTGCAGGCGGCTAGAAACATGTTTTTTAGACACCTAGAGAATGAATATCAATTTAACCCTTTAACACCTGGATCGACATAAATGATCTCATTCTATGTTCAGGCGCCTTTCACAAGCATTTAAAACTTCTGAAACTTAAGAAAATTGGTTTGATTTCTTTCAAACACATGGGGGAAAATGCACTGAGCACCATGACAAGAAATTGGAAAAATGGGGGAGATTATTAGATTCGATTAGATTAGGTTATAAAAAAAAAAACCAGGGAAAATTTCCAGAGAACTGTATTTATAAATCTTAGAATTATATATTTTAAATTATGGCAAAGAAAAAAACATATTTTTTAAATTATTCTTTTTCATTTTTTTAGCGCTGTCTCAAGGTAATTTTCTTGTTTATTTTTAAATTGCATCCATCTTCTTCCCGTGCTTTTGAAAGAATTGAAGCCAATTTGCGCAGGTTTCAAAAGGTTAAGTGTACCTTTGATTAAAAAAACAGCTGCTGGTTTGGTTTGTTTGTGTTATTCTGTGAATTTGGCATTCTAAACACACACACACACACACACACACACACACACACACACACACACACACATATATATATTTAAATTAATTAGAGATTAGATTGACATCTACTGTACATTATACACCATGGATAAGCACTTCACACAACCCCACTTGAAAAAATCCGACCTGTCCCTTTAATCTGGTGTGTTATGACAGCATGAGTCCATCAGGCCATCGTTACTATGCAGTGTAACTGTATTTTCATTTCCTCCTCTCTACATGCGTGGGAGTGGGATAGAGGAGGGGGCTGTGCATGTGTGGGAGAAAAGATGGAGAGGCAGAGAAAAGAAGAGAATCAGGCTGACAGCTCATGTGTTCGCAGCTCGCCAACCATTGTTAAGAGAGGATTTAGTCCAGAGCGTGAGAACTCAAGCACATAATTACTTTGCCAAGTACTGAACTGTGAGAACTATTAACCCGGAGGATTGTGCTGATCGGGGCGGCTGTGAGTGTGTCGTCCTCTGCTGCTGTGTATTAATACGAGGAGATGTGCTCCCCTCTGCCTCTCTGTCTGTCTCCCACTCTGTCACAGATGAGTACAAGATGAAGGGAGTGGAGAAAGTCAAGTACATCAGTGGAGACGAGGGAGGAGTGGACGGCCAGGACAGCACAGTGCGTGGCTTTATTTCACTCTTTGCATTCTGTTTTACGTCTGTAACGGGACACTTGCTGGTTTTTTATGATGCCTTCTATCCATCTGTAAAAATATTCAATTTGTAATTCAAATACATCATGACAAAACCTTCATATTCAGGAACATTTGATCAGGTTTTGGAGCTCAGTGCTGCATACATTTGCAAATTAATGGAAAAAGGTGAATGAGAGTAACACAAAAATGCTTAAAGATATTGGAATTTGTATTAATATCACACATTTGTTTTAGGGCTGGGCGATATGGCTTAAAATGTTATCACGATATAATTTACATATCAGTCGAAATTGATAATTATTGTGCTAAAAAAGTCAAATCCTTTTTTTTTTCAAGTTTAAAGGCTCATTTTTACTCCTGAGGGAAAGTTAAAGAAACTAGAGGGTTAATTGTGGTTTCAGCTATCATTTATTGTCAAAATACAGTCATTTGTAGATTAAAACAAAACATATAATCAAATTAATATCAATATATAGACAAAGAAATCACAACTCTGGCATGTCAAACTCTTCGTTCAGACTGTGTAAACAGTTTTGTGTGTTTTAGCAGACAGTGTTAAAAAATATATAAACAAAACATAAATCTCAACTGTGGTCAGTATTTCTGCAAAAGCTTTACACCCACAATAATAATTTATGCCATTTCTCAATCAAAATAATAACAAAAGACGAATGTTTATGATGTTGTAAAGTAGCGTGGGATCTTTTTATGGCTGGGCGATATGGATTAAATTAAATATCATCATATGTTTGACCAAATACCTAAATATAAATATTGCGCTGATATTATAGGGTTGACTGTTGGTCAAAATATTTACGCAGTGAGATTTTTGAAAAATAATCATCAGTATGGCGATATAATGACCGAGTAACGCTCGATTCAGAAAATCCCATCACTTTACTTTAATGCAGCCTAAAAAGCTAGGAACAGAAAACACTTAAGATATTACAATATCCGAAATCTGAGACAATATCTAGACTCATTTCACAATACTGATATAATATCAAGATATTGCCCAGCTCTAGTGTGTTATGTAAACATTTTCTAATAACTTATTTTAAGAGTGTAATTGGTTTATATAAACTCTCATGTGATTACTCTTCTTATATTTAAATTGTGATTATTATAAAATTTTCAGCCCAGTTGTTGGCATTGTACGTTTCTGAAAACCAAAAACACATTACATTTGCATGTTTCATACGTATCACATCAAAGTACAAAAAGTATGTGAGCTGACTGTCATTTGGAGGTGGAACATGTCATGAGACATGTCACCTTGGCAGCATGCCTGCAGACCTGCAGACTAAGTCAGAGACCAACAATAAAAGTTGTGATTTTTGAGCCATTGCTGTTTGTAGCTAATTTTTGGGCATCAAATGTGGGTGTTGTGTAGCGCCTGTTTCTACTTCTGCAGTGGGGAAAAGCAGCTGTCTTTTGCTGAATCTTTGCTGCGTTTTGTGACGAGAAAGTGGATTGTAAAACTGTAGTTTTTTTTTTACCAAGACATTTCTGTATTTCCTGGTGGGATATTGCCAGAAAATGCAGTTTTATTTTACTGAATCATTGCTGTGTTTCTTGGTAGGACAATACCATGAAAAGTGATTGTTATTTACAAAGACATCGCTGCATGTCTATCAAGGACTGGGACACCCAAACTGGGTATTTAAAGCAAAAGCACAATCTTTTCTTAACTGTAACTAAAAGGTTTTCTTTCCTGAATCTCTCCATGTGTTGCTGAAATGTTAAGTTTCACTGTAAAGTTTCAACATTTCCACTACATAATAACATGCAAATGTAATGTATCTGTAGTTATGAGTTTGCATTAGTTAGTGTACACTACCAATTTTTTTTTCTGGCTGAGAATTTTGTGCTTTCCATTCTGCTTAATAATGCATTGTCTGTGTGTGTGTGTGTGTGTGTGTGTGTGTGTGTGTGTGTGTGTGTGTGTGTGTCCTGCAGGAGAAAAGTGCTCTCCTCGGTAAAGGTCAACAAATGGATGAAACAGGGTCAAATGGAAATGGAAAGATTCTGTAAGTGTCACTAACTGATGATGCTATTTGTGCGTTTACAATAGCACTAACATCTATTATACTACATGTATATATGTTGTGCAGTACTATTGTGTTTGTCAGACATCATCTAAACTTTTCGTCATGTCCTTCGTAATGCCAAGCCGTAACCTGTTGTACCGTTTTCCTTCGCAGGAGTATCCACTCCTCAGAGAGTCAGCAGGAATTCTTTAGGATGCTGGATGAGAAAATTGAAAAAGTAAGAAACAACAATCTGTCATTATAAAAGCGCTACTATTTGTTTCTGTGTTTTGTAGCAAAAAAGTTCCTTCTAAATGACATAATGGAGGTTAATCCTATCACTGCAACAAATCTGTAGCGAGTGAGGACACAGCAGATGACAGGATGATACCTAAAAAAAAAGCCCTAATCTGTCATGTCCTGTGCTTTTCAGTAGTGTGGTTATTTATGTTGTTGAAAACAACATGTTTCACTGAGAGGTTTTAAACTGGGCCTCGTGATTGTTTCATGGCATAAAGGGGCAGTTCAGTGATATCCTGTGTTTCAGAGTATCAGTCTTGCATTATTCTATACTTTTTCTCATTGTCAACAAATGCCATGAAAAGAAAATAACATTGAATTTCTTCCACTAAAAAGTATTCTACGTGTATCTAAAGCCTGATGTAGCTCATTCCTATGTGACACAAAGATCTCTTGTTGTATATAAACTATTTTAACACAGCAATGAGCCACACATGTTCTTTCATTATGCTGAGCACAGCCTGCCCAAAATACTCGCCAGCTGGATGTGTATTTATCCACTGCTAAAAATAGTCCCCCAGCAAATGCACCATTTACCCCTGTTTTAGTAATCTTTGCTAAAATAAACAGTGGCCAGCTGATAAGAGACATTTTTCGTCTTGTTTTTATGTACATATTTTTGTAATTTTTTTGTTTTATATCTTCAAAAGAAAAAAACTCTTTTTTGGTTTGTCGAATATGAAATAACGCCAGCCTTATCCTCTCTGCTTTGTTTCTGTCTGCAGTTTGTGTCTTCTGTCTTAGACAGAAGATATTTAAAATGCAACATGTCTTGTAGCTGCATTTTTGTTTGGTTAAAGGGAACCTATTGTGCTAGTTTTTCAGGTTCATAATTGTATTTTGGGGTTTCTAATAGAACATGTTTACAGGATATAATGTTAAAAGAAACTGAAGTTTCTTCATACTGTCTAAGCTACAACACCTGTATTCACCCTCTGTCTGAAACGCTTCATTTTAGTGCCTGGATCTTTAAGCTCTCCTCTTGAAAAAGCCCAGTCTGCACTGATCGCTCAGTGTTTCCGGGTCTTCCATATCTTGGTATCTCTGCAACATCATTAGAGCCCAAGAACGTCTTAATTGGAGAATAGCAGCACTTTCTACTGTTAAAAATAACCAATAAAAGCTTCTAAAAACAATTCAAACATGTTCCAGCAGGAATATGATCCATAATCAGGATAAATTAACATCACTTCAACCAAGTTTACATGTTTCCCTGACGTTAGCATGTAGCTACATGTAGCTGTGTACTTGCATCACAAAAAGCATCACAGTGGATTTCATTCATTATAATTTGAATAACGTCTGGGGATTTTAAATATATTTGCCATTGCATGATGTACTGTTTAGACTATAAATATTGTGATACTAATTCATTGGGCTAAGCCTTAGGAATAAGAAATTCATACTAATTAACTAATAACTAATTTTTTTTCCACAAGTGCAATTATTCTCCATGTGCAATTGGTGTATATATTGTTTGTACATATTTGATATATATACTTTTTTTCTAGAATGTGAGTTGTTGGCACCTTGTAACTTTATGTTACTATTTTGCACTTTGTTTTCTTATTTACTTGGCACCTTGTTTTTTATTATTCAATTTTTTTTAATATTTGTAATTATTTTTGACTATTATATTGTTCTTTTTTATCCTGCACCTCATAGCTGCTGTAACACTGCAAATTTCCCCACTGTGGGACTAATGAAGGATTATTTTATCTTAATAAACGAGACTAAAAATGTAACGTGCACTAACATCTGTGTGTTTGGTTCACAGGGCCGGGACTACTGCTCAGAGGAGGATGATCTGACATAGCACTGTGGTCGTATATCCAACAGCTCCGATACGAAAGAACTGTGATCGCAGTGCTACAGCTGGACCGTATCATGTGTTACCATGTGGGGGGGGGGGGGGGGACTGTCCCTTGTAAGTACACGCCTGAGAAAAACGGATTACTGACTTGAATCAAGCACCTTTTTGCCCTCCTGCACACAACCTCAGTTCCTGCTTATATATCAACCAAGAGAGAAATGACCACAATTCAAAGATGGTTTATAACTTTTACTTCCTTAATGAAGCCATTGCAAGATGACAGAGATGTTGGGATTTTAAGATACACCTGCTTTTCTTTCCCTCCCTGGATATAAGTCCTGGACCGTGGCCGCCACTGAGACTTTCCGTAGACATTTGAAACAAACTGTCGCACATATACATTTCCAGCAGAAGCAACCAGTGCTCTCATGGACACTCAAAGTGAAAATAACCTCTCTATCTGCATCATTTTGAAAATTTCGTCCTTGAATGCCTCCCTAAAAAGTCAAGTTTGAAAACTTCCTGCATTCCAAGACACAGTATGAACCTCTTTTCTACAGTATGTTGGCCGGTGCAGTGTGTTTGTCTGTCCATGTCTGTTTCTGCGATGATGTAGAGTATTTATGTTGAATAAGGCTCAGGGTTGAAGTGTTGTAATCTCTGTCTCATGTAGTCGAGTCCTTCCTCTCATTTAGACACTGTTGCACCATTAAAGAGACACTCATGCACTCACACAGCAGGGTCACTCATGTCCCCTGTTTCAGTATACGTCCCGTGCTGACCCTGCAGGGTGGACACTGCTACGTCACACATAAGTCTGATTTTGCTCACCAGTGTTATGTTGTTGTGTTCAGTTTCTATGTTGAATTTTTGTTTTTCTAGAAAAATAAAAAGTGTTTTCGGTAACTTATCCATTCATCTGACAATGTTGTGTCACTTTAAAGAAAAGCCAAAAGAACAAAGTGCCAGATGACTCGTTTTGTCAACAATAATACTCCCTGCAGCTCAGCTAGTTGGCATTATTCAAATTAATACCCCATTACTGCATTTATCAACATTATGAACTGGAGCTTGTGAAAATAATTAAATTTGGTGATAACATTAAGTGAAATCTCAATGCACGTAGGAATTAGAGCCAAACTGATACACTGGCATGACAGATATTATCAGACAATTTTAGCTTATAGTTTTTTTTTATTATTGGTCGTTAAAGGGCGAGTGTATGGGATTTACTGGCATCTAGTCGTGAAGCTGCAGGCAGCAACTAACTGAAAATTTTCCTGTGTGCTGCAGAGTTGTCGTTCGGCTTCCACAGGCATCTATTGGCAGAAATTGAATATAATTCATAGCTATGATAGCATTAGTTTAAACTCACTTGTAAATAAGAACTGTTGTGGTATAGTTACTTTAAAATGAGCCGTTTATCTCTGCATACTGAGCCGGTCCTCTTTCACTGAGTCCACCATGTTGTTTCTACAGTAGCCAAAAAGGGACAAACCAAACACTGGCTCGAGATTGGGCCATTCATGTTTTTTTTTGTGTGTGTGTGCTTTTGAGTCAATTGCTGTAGTGTTCTCCTACGTACTTGTCACACATGAGACATTTCAGTTGGTTGCAATCTGCAATCTTCCCCGCTAGATGCCCCTAAATCTTACACACTAGATTTTTAGCAAATAAAAATAAATTTAAAATCCCTGCAAACACATGAATTCATTAAACACACCTTGTTGCCTCTTTTGAAAGGAGCTAATTTAATGTACACTCTCCCAGTTAGCTTTATTTACGGTTTACTTTTCTGGTGTCTGGTTCAGCCGTTACATGTGAATACCTCTGATTCCCAATCGTCACATGGGTCAGTGATCTTTTTGAAATCAGAGATATTTCTGCTTTTAATGATATAACAAAATAAAAGGGGAAAAAAACGGGATTTAGGACACATACTTAATATCTATTTGGCATAAAAAACATTTTTTATGTCCTTATAATAATGACAAATATGTCTTGATAATCAGTTCATTTTTATTAAACTTTAAAATATCAATATCTGCATTAGCCTCAGATATCAAGCATCAGTCAGTCTGCATTAGTAATTATCTAGAATATTTTGTGGATCCATCTCATCAGCCCCCGTTTTGAGAAACATGTGACCACGTACTGTCACGTGTATGGCTGTGTGAACACATCTCTGAAGGAGCACCTTGTCAGTGCATCTGTCTCACTGGCTAGATGTAGCTTGTTGTTTCTCCCTGGGAGCACTCTGACTGTGGTTCGGTCCATTCGCACCTTCTGCCATGATCTTTGTTTTAGGAGCAGCTCACATGGACAGACCAAACAACTGCCTGTTCATCTCTTCTACGTTTCACCAACGACACCAAGGTGTCTTCTCATTCCAGCCGGTCAGTGCTTCTGTCGTCTCTTCCGGTGCTGCCGGCGTCCCAAATCCTGGAAGGGTCCAACAGGAGGGTCCGGCGTCACCAACCCATCAGTCATCCTCTGGTAGACCAGCGTGGAGTCAGAAGCTACAGCGCACAGCAGCATGGGAAAGCCTCTGTCCAGCACGAGACGGATGCTGCACAACAGAGAGGACGGAAGCTGTAAGTTTGGGAAGATAACTTTTGGCAGTAAAGTAAATCTGGGAGCTTCTCCAGTGTCTCGTTACCTTTTGTGGCTCAGAGGTTGGTGAACAGGGAGAGGGAAAATGGTCTGAATGGGTGCTCCTTCCTTCTCTCTCCCCTCCAGCAAAACCACCTGCAGCTCAGGACTCTTGACACAAGACACCTCTTTCCACTGACGCACTGCGGAGGACAGGACACACAGGGTCAGAGGGAGAGCCTAACTGAGGCTGAGACTAACTGTAAGTCGTTACGGGGATGTGGGACTTTTGTTGACGAGATGACTTTTCTGTCACCACTGAATATTGATCCACCTTTTTCCTGTTTACATGTTTTTATCTTTTTCTCCGGCTGGCCAGACAAACACAAATTAAAGGATTACAGGCTAATGTAGTTTGTAACTTCTGTGCAAGTCAGAATTGTGTGCTCTGATAAAAACATGACAGTGATGTAAAAACATTTTGCCCTTTAATATATTAAACTTAAAAAAGGAAAGAAAGAAATTTCGTTAAAAAAAAACAACTTTTAAGGCATTTAACTCATAATGGTGGGAGTAATTTCCCTGTCATTTTCATAATGACATTTACAGAAAATACAACTGGGTAGTTGAATGAATTCATAAATAGGTGTCAGACGCCCCCTGCCTCTGCATGGCAAGAGTAACAGGTCCTTTATAAAACCTAAAAAATCTTGTCAGACTCACCCTCAGTGAGATCCATGTACACGAGGAAAGCTGCGTGTATTTGTGCACTGTCCTCAACCCCCAGGCTCTTCATTTGCAGATACTGAAACAAGACAGAGGCGCTGTTTATTTCATGATCTCACAGCAGACCTGTGAACGCAGCACGGAGCTCCTCGGACACTCACCGCGGGGTGCTGAAGCATCCAGTTCGCAGGTGCGGGTTTCTCTGTTTTGGCTGACGCTTCTGACATTTTAATGACTGAACCTGCTGAGCGAAGCTACTGTTTGATCAACCATGGTCTGCTGTCTCGACATGTGTAAATCGTGTTTTCAGGTTTGCCGGCGTGCTACAGTATTAGTCGTCCGGGTGGAAAATGTTACTCGCTCATGTTTTCATCTAAAGCTATCAGACCGGAGACAGCAGCCGCCTTACAGACTGAACGAAGGGTAGAAAAAGCACGCTACACTGTCGCTGAAACTTTGAAGGTAAAATCTTTTGAATGCTTTTTTTTAAACTTATATTAAGGCCTATGCATGTATATTAACTTTCAAAAATAACACAAATTACATATTGTTCATATGTTTCACAATACAGTTTACTATGACTACTACCACCACAACTATCAGTATTGTGGAGTAACTGGTTACATGTAACCATTTATAGTAATTAAATTATAAAATAAATGTATTTGTGATCAGTTACAGTTACTGAGAAAAAATAATAATTAAATTACAGTTACTAAACAAAGTGTTGGCGATTACAAAGGAGTTGCATATAAAAAATATTTGCAGTAAAAGGTTTATATGTGGAATAAAACATTAATTCTGATGCTTTACATATTTTTGCTCTGCCATATTTTTGACCAGCAGGGGTCAGCAGATCCATTGAGACAAATGTGATATTTTTAGGTGAAAAGTAATCAAAGGTAATACGTTACAGTACTTTGATGAAGTAATTAAAATAGTTATGTAACTTTGCCGATTACATTTTTAGCAAGGTAATCAGTAATCTGTAACTTATAACATCTCCAAAGTAACCTTCCAAACTTCTACTTCTACTATTACTACTACTGCTACTACAATCACTACTACTACTACTGCTAAAAAAAATAATAATAATAATATAAAAAAATACAAATAAAAATATAGAAATCTCTATTGTGGTTAGACATTTGAAAAAATATGCATTGTTATGTTTTACAATATTTAGTTAGCAGTTATCAATAATATTAACATCATTAAATACACCTTCAAGAAATTAAAAATCTAATTTGTAGACAGACAAATAAAAAAGCAATTATAGCAATTGTAAACTAAGGATTTAAAACATTAGACAGTGTTTATGTTTTAAATGCATTATTATTTTTAGTATTAATATTAGTATTAAAAAGATGAAATATAAAAATTTAAATTGAGGTTTGACATAAAGTAATAAAGCAGTGACAGCATATATAAAAAAGGATTTTAAAAAAACATGAGACATTGTTTATATATTTATACTTTTAAATAATTCTGAAAGTTAATACCGATGATATAACTTCTAATATCTGTGTAGCCTCCTCTCAGTTTCTCCTCCTCTTCTCTCTTCTCTCTCTTCCACTGTGTGTGTGTGTGTGTGTGTGTTATCTTGTGTGTGAGAGTCTCCTTCCCTCCCTCACTTGCTCCAGTCTGAGGCTGCAGAAACATCAAGGTGCCCTGTTGGAAATATGCCTCTTGGATTTGTGGGATTCAGATTATATTTTGTGATTTTAGCAGGACAGCTCGTCCTGTACACAGGTGGCACAGAAGAGCTGTCAGCTGATCATCTACCTCAATTGGCCCAGCGGGAGTCATCTATACTGAGGCCCACAGTGCTGATCACTATTCTTGCACGCAATGCACAGCACAGCCTCCCATATTTCTTAGGATGCATTGAGAGACTGGACTATCCAAAGGACCGCATTGCCATCTGGTAAAATTTAATTTCTTTTGATTCAAAACTGTGCTCATATTTCTTACATTTAAGAATTTGGTTTGTAGATTTTTTTTCTGCAAGAATGAAAGAGTTACTGAAAAGGATCTGATTTGATTGAGAGAGCAGAGACGACAAAACAGTGTTAGTACGTGTAAACTGATCAATTTTTGTCATTCTCAGACGAGTGAGGAAAGAAAGAAAGAAAGAAAGTAAAAAAACAAAGAGATGAAGTCAGTGTTTATCAGTGTTTACATATGCTCTTTGTGACTTGCAGGGCAGCGTCTGACCACAGTGTGGACAATAGCACGGCCATGCTTCACGAGTGGCTCAAAGGAGTTCAACACCTTTACCACTCGGTGGAGTGGAGGCCCACAGAGCAACCGAGGTGAATAACCACTACAGAAAAATGTGTCTCTGAAGCAGCAACTCCATTGATTATCCACCATCTAATAGATTTAACAGAGTGGTGGTGAACCTGATGTCCTCTGATTCTAAAAGATTCACATTATTAATATTATTTCCGTCTTTCTGTCAGCTCTTACGCAGATGAGCAGGGTCCCAAACATTGGCCCGACTCTCGGTTCACCCATGTGATGAAATTAAAGCAGGCGGCACTCAGAGCTGCCCGACGACTGTGGACTGATTACATTCTGGTGAGACAGCAAAAAACAAGGCTTAAAGAACTAAAGGGACAGTTCAAAAATACGTATTTTTCCTCTTACCTGTAGTGCTATTTGTCAGTCTAGATTGTTTTGGTGTGAGTTGCAGAGTGTTGGAGATATCGGCTGTAGAGATGTCTGACTTCTTTCCAATATAATGGAACTCGATGGCAATCAGCTTGTGTTGCTCAAAGCGCCAAAACATACATTTGAAAGTCAACAACAATGTCTCTTTCCAGAAATTATGATCCTGTCACTCAAAATAATCCACAGACCTTGCTGCAAACAGTTTTATGTAGGAACTATTTTATTTGTACCGAATTACACCCACCAACCGTATCATCTCGCAAAAGGAAACGTGCACCTACTGCTAGCTCACCTAGCACCACAGAGCTAGCTAATGTTACAACTCAGGAGGACGCCATTAATGTTTACATCTCACTCTGTTATGAACATGACCCTCTTGTCCATGAATAAATGCACGCTTCATTATGTGCAGCGATACTGTTGGTTGGTGTGGTACATGAGAAATTAAAAAAAAATAGTTCCTACATAAAAACTGCTCACAATAAGGTTTCTGGATTATTTTTACTAACCAGGTCATGGTTTCTGGAAAGAGACATTGCTGTTGAGTTTTTCAAATGTATTCTTTGGGACAGGACAGACATATCTACGACCAACATCTCCAGCTTCCCGCAACTCATGCCAAAACAATACATTAACAGACAGAACTACAGGTAAGAGGAAAAAAAATGTGTTTTTGACTTTGGGGTGAACTGTCTGTTTAAGTGTCATACTGTGACATTATCTGGTGGATCAAATCACCGCTGTGTCATCTATTAATGTTCCTTCTCTGTCCCTCAGTTTGTGGACAGTGACAACTTGCTTACAAACCGTCAGGTGTTGTCTGACATGATAGCAGAGAATCTGACACTTGTGGCTCCCATGTTGGAATCAAAAAGTCTTTATTCAAACTTCTGGTGTGGTGTGACTCCTCAGGTAAGATACCATAACACAAAATATATTTCTTGTGCAAGAAAATAACTTAAAACTGCAGGAAAGTGATGGTTTTGGATCTATTTACACACAGGGCTACTACAGGCGAACACCGGAGTATATTCCCATCCGTAAATGGAAGCGACAGGGCTGCTTTTCAGTACCCATGGTGCACTCCACTTACCTGCTGGATGTGAGGCGCAGAGCCAGCCAAGCGTTGGCCTTCTACCCTCCTCACCCCCAGTGCCCCTACCATATAGATGACATCATGGCTTTCGCTTTCTCGTCACGGCAAGCAGGTCAGATCTTTGTCAAATTGTATTTTCTTTTATTTCAGGTCCAACTCACAAGACCATTTTACTGTGATGTTGATGATAATCATTTTGTGGCAGGCATTAGTGTGTTTTGTTCCTATCTGGTAGTAAACCCCCACCACCCCCATTTTTTCCTTTCTTAACCCTTTTAAACCTGGATCAACAACAATTTTCTTTAACTTTTAAATTAGCAAAAATAAAAGGACAGCAAATAAAAAAACAAGGAAATGACCTGACAAAAGTGCTCAAGAAAAAATAAAATTCTGTAACATACTTTTAAATATACAATTATGATTATTATAAATGTAGTTAATTTGCTTTTAGCTTTTTAAAAAATAATATCTTTCTTAATTTTCTTTTATTTTTCTTTATTGTCTTACAGCTTGCAGGACATTTCTTGCCAAGATGCCAACTTTTTTCCCATCAAAAAAACCCCCCAAAAAACTAACCAAATTTGCTCAGGGTTTAAAGGGTTAATTACTTGTGAAATGCATCTAAACACAGCACAAGAAAACTGATGTCGATGTAGGTTTTAAAGGGTTAAAGTACACTTTTATCTTTACAACTCAGAAGTCAAAAGTAGTAGTTCCTATACAGTATAAAATGTAGTAACATTATAAATTTGCCCATAAAAACATCTCCATAGAACATGAGCATTATAAACTTTTTTTAGGCCTAATAATAAATAACTATTATTGCTCTTCTTAATAATAGCATTATTAAGTTATATTATATTGCTTTGTAACAACATGATTTTTTTGTCATACCATATATTATGCCAACCACTGAATGTGAACTCTTTCTGTCACTAAATGTCAAATTCAATTTTTTTTTAAAAATGCACTGAGACCTGACCTGTCTGCTCCCCTGCAGGTGTTCAGATGTATGTGTGCAACAGGGACCATTATGGATATTTACCAGTGCCCCTCAAACAAGACCAGACACTTGAGGAAGAGGAGGAGAGTTTTACCCACACAATGACAGAGGCTCTCAGTAAGCACCTAATTTTGCTATTATGCTGTTAACACTTATAACTGACAATACTGAACAGCAGGATGAATTTTCAGTTGCTCTGTCCTCAGAGTTTGCTGTTTCTTTGCTTCTCTGTGAGCAACTTTGGTCCTTTTTGCTCTCACAGTCCTGACACATGTCTCACTCCTCTGTTAAAGCCCACTGCCTCTCACTTCCTGTTCTTCCCGTCTTATTTGACTATTTCACATCAGTCAGATGTTGAACTGATCAAAGAAACTCTCTTGAAACCAACAGATGGTCCAAAAAAAAGACAAATTCACTACACTTCATGTGAAATGTGTAACTTTACTTTACAGTCGCCTACACCATGGAGCCTTCACAGTATGTGCACACTTTCCCTAAAGAACCAGGAAAGATGGGATTTGATGAGGTACAGACACATTAGTAACAGCTATAGAGATATTGTCAGTAATGGAGTGCTGTTTGAATGAACACTCTTTTTTTTTCTCTGCCTCTAGATCTTTCTGATCAATCTGAAGCGCCGCTCAGACCGTCGGGACAGGATGTTAAGGTCTTTGGCCGTCCTCGGCATCAACGCTACACTGATAGAAGCCGTGGACGGCAAGTATGATAAACAGTAACAGTTCTCCTTATGCAGTTGTGGAAGAGGCATTCAAATACAAGTAAAAAGGTGATATGTTTAGACATTATTTACATAATAGTGGATTATATTAAAGGGACAGTTCACCCCAAAATCAAAAATACTTATTTTCCCTTTTACCTTTAGTGCAATTTATCAGACTGTTTTGGTGAGAGTTGCAGAGTGTTGGGAATATCGGGCGAATAGTGCATCCTTTTGAGTCACGCTTCCCAGAGTTTATCAGATGTTTTCTCATCCAGTTCCTCCTCCCATGAGGATTTCATGCTATTTATTAATGATGTTGTTTTTAAAGGAGAAATTTGTCTATAGATTATTTTCAAGATAACCTTCAGAGTTGGAAGTGGGATAAGGAAAGTATCAAACTGTGTTGCAGCAGGGAGGATGGGGAAACAGGGATCTGACTACAGATCTGTCAGAATCTATAAAGATGCAGTCTGGAGAGACCAAATTAAACCCTGGGGAAATTGGCTTGAAAACATGGGAAGAGGGGAATGGGCAATTTCAAAAGAAATGACTTGGAAGTTATTAGTATATGATCATCATCTGAAAATTTGAAAAAAAAAAAAAAAAGGAAAGGAAAGTAGAGAAACAAACAAACCGGGAAATTACCTGAAAAACTGTCCAAAAACTGGAAAAGCGGAACAATTTTCTAAAAATAATTTTCAACATGTAATTGTGATAATTAGAATATATCTCCAGAATATAGCTCTCTGGTAATGTTTAGCTTTTTAAAAAGTAGTACTACTTTCTTGCAATTTACAGGGCATTTCCTGCTAAGTTGTTGTCTTCTATCTGATTTTTTGGCAAACATTTGCTCAGGGCTCAAGGGTTTAAATACATGTGAGAGACGTCGTGTGCAAGATGTCGATTCATGTTTACCGTGGAGAGCTCTAAAACTTTTAATACTGGGACAAGATCATGCTGAGGAATCATTATCACAACTGAACAATATTATTGGGTGTATTCAGCATTAATGCTGCAAAAACTAACAGTGAAAACGATGCTTCACCTTTCAGCACCTTTTTGTCTTATGGCTGACTGTAATTATGAAGATCATGTTTCCTTGTGTTGTCCTCAGAGCGCTGAACTCGTCTCAGCTGCAGGCCATGGGGATAGACATGCTGCCCGGGTACAAAGACCCATATTCAGACCGCGTGCTGACAAGAGGAGAAATTGGCTGCTTCCTCAGCCACTACAACATCTGGAAACAGGTGCAGCCTCACTCTGTGAAGATTTTAAACAAGTCATACCTCAAAGCAGTGAAGCTGATGAGGCAGTATGATGGGGTCAGACAGTATGAAGAGGTTTTGACTGTTCAGTGTTAATTACTGTCATGTGGTTCCCCCTAGGTGGTGCAACAGGAACTGCAGCAAGTGCTTGTGCTGGAGGATGATGTGAGATTTGAGCCGAGGTTTTGCAGCAAACTGATGACTATCGTGGAAAATGTACAGAGAGTGGGACTTGAATGGGACCTGGTGTAAGTGACTTGAAGTGATGGTTCGGTTTCTTTGAAGAGGGATTGTATGGGGTACTTATCAATAGAACGTATATCACATGTGGTAGCTGTTGTTTGGCAGACACCAAGTTTAGAGATGCAACATGGTAGCTAAGCAATGCACTGCTATGGACAGAAGCAGCAGCAAAACAAATTTTATCTTCCTGAAAAAAATCACACATAAAAAAAACTGTAACAGTTTAAATATATGTTATGCTGAGAGTATTTTTACTGCTTTACCTTTCAGACAGCTGGCTCTGGCTTCAGTTCCCCATCTGTGCTCTTGTCAAATTCACTAGACTCCATTGACAAAAATGGTAATTATTTTAATAATAAAACACAAGAGCTTCTGGTCTGCCACTGCCTCGATGAGTTAGTTTGTGTTATTGTGTGATTAAATAACCAGTACGGACAGCGGTAGACCAGCAGCTCCTGTGTTCAGGGATGTTAAATCATTGTTTTTCTCAATGGATTCTGGCTCTGAAGAGAGTGATATAACAGCTTAAGTTCCCAATTGGAAAAGTAAAGCAGTGGAAATATTCCAACTATAGCAAACATGTAAAAATGATAGATTTTTTAGGTAGCTTTTTTTTTTTTAATTGCTGCCTCCATCCACACCAGTACATTACTTAGTTTCCATGTCCATAATAGCCAGCCAGCTGACATCTGCTGTAAGGTAATACACTGACTCTGGATAAGTCTCTCATACAACTGCACTTTAAAAGATCAGAATTTAATGATTTTCATCACTTTAACACTTTGCATACTTGAAAAATTAGGCCTCTAAAGTTTGATTCGAAGCACCACAGACATTCACTCACTTTTCCGTTCTCTTAAAGTTATGTAGGCCGCAAGCGGCTGCAGGTGAAGGAGCCAGAGCAATGGGTGAAGGGAGTCAGTAACCTTGTGCACCCAGGCTACTCCTACTGGACCTTGGGTTACATCCTGTCACTGAATGGGGCCCAGAAGCTCCTGCAGGCAAATCCTCTGAACAAAATGCTGCCTGTTGATGAGTTTCTACCCATCATGTTTAACAAACACCCCAAGTGAGTCTCACCCACTGTATTCATATTCAAATGTTAGGCTTTGAATCGTAGTAAGAGGCTTTTCTTTTTTCCCCTGTCCTTTCAGAGATGAGTACATGCAGTATTTCGAGCAGAGAGACCTGAGAGCGTTTTCAGTGGAGCCCTTGCTGCTGTTCCCCACACACTACACCGGTGAGCCCGGCTACTTCAGCGACACAGAGACCTCCACCATCTGGGACGACGAGGCCGTGGAAACAGACTGGGACAGAGACAGAGCCAAACAGCGGCGTGACACTGACGATGTAGGCTTCCAACCTGCCGCTCCTTACTCTGCTCGTGGTGGCGTGCCTCCTCTTTCTGCCAGTGGAAACAGAGATGAACTCTAAGGTCATGTCATGGTCGGTTCAACATCCTCAGGGAGGGCCTGAGGCACAAATTAGCAACTGCTCTCCAATTGAAAGTTATTCCTTCCCCCTCTCTGTGCAATACGTACAGTTTTATTAACCGATTTTCTGTGTTTAGTTTTAAAAATGCATAAAACTGAAATAATGTAGTATAAAACCCACATTTTAGCAAAATGACCCACCTAAGACTCAGCATTAAAGGGACAGTTCACCCCCAAATCACATTTCCTCTTATAGAAGTGCTGTTTTTTGATCTAGATTGTTTTGGTGTGAGTTGTCGAGTGTTGGAGATAGTGGCCACGGATATGTCTGCCTTCTCTCTAATATAATGGAACTAAATGGCACTCAGCTTGTGGGGCTCAAAGTGCCAAAAACTACATTTGAAAAACTCAACAGCAATGTCTCTTAACAGAAATGATGACTCAGTTACTCAAGATAATTCACAGAGCTTGTACTGAGCAGTTTCATGTAGGAACTATTTTCTTTCTACTGAACTACACCCACCAACCGTATCAACGCTCAGAAGCGCGTACATCTACTGCTAACTCACCTACCACCAATGAGCAGTCAGCATGTGCCCTGTTTGCAGAAACAGACAGGACTACCACCTCTGCAGCTCAGCAATGCAGTGCTGTGGAGTAGGGTTGACAGCAAAACATATCTTAGCCACTTTAAAAAAGGCCTACTTCAAAAAATCAACATCAGTCTAAGTAAACGGTATACTTAGAGTATTTTCACTGCTTTGCCTGACCTTCAGACAGCCCCTTCTGTTGGCACTACATTTCTCAACCGTATAACTTCTGTATTCCTGCGCAGAATCCCAATGGTGCTGTGCGCTGTATTACTCCGCTGCTCAGCTGTTCTGATTAGACTCTCAATGGTTTGAGGAAGAGACAACAGCAAAAAATTGAGTGACTATTAGAGCAACAACGAAAAGGTGTTCACTGCTGACACAAATGGATAGGCTAAGTAAACAAACTGGAGTATAAAGAAGAACTTTGAGGAGGGAGACTGAATGGGCTGTAAAAGAGACAGAGATGAGAAACTTCTGTGGAAACACTGGAAGCACAAACTCATTGTGGACTCAGAGCTGCTGCTGCCTGGACTTGGTTACAACACAACCTCAGGATCTTTCTGAATCAGAGGATGTCAGCACTTGACATTTCACTGGTTGTTTGGTGAGTGGTTTCATTTATTTGTAGGTATTTAGTGGGATTTACCTGATGGTTGGGTACAGCAGTGCTCTCCAGTGTCTCTGTGGTGGTTTTATATAATTGTTTTGAGAGATATGGTCACCGCTAATGCAGAGTTGTCTCAGTCTTTGCAGGTGAAGTGTTGATGTTTACATTCAGTGTAACTGGCCACAGCAGTTTTTACTTTTTTCTTCAAATAGCCTGGAAAAACACAAATATGTGAAATCTTTAGAAAAGCTAAGTTTTGTTTCGGATGGATCACTTAACAGCCAGCTTCTGATTCACACAGCTGACCAGCGATGTAATACAGTGCGTGACGCAGTTGGGATTCAGTGTAGGAATACAGAAGTTGTGCTGTTGAGAAAATTTACTTATAATAAAATTTATTTTATTTTTTCGAGGTAGGCATTTTTTAAAGAGGCTAAAATATGCTTTTCTGTCAACCCCCATCCACAGTAATGTATTCCTAAGCTTTGGGGTGGGAGTCTCTGTTGTTTCTGTAAACAGGGATCTCGCTGACTGCCATCTACTGTATGCAATACACTGACTATGGATAAGTACCTCATACAGTCTTACTTCAAAAAACACGAATTATTCCTTTAATGCAGTAATTAAGTCAGTTGATATTGGGCTTTGGTGGCATGAATTTTCAAACTTCAACTGACTTAAAACAAATCAGATGTACAGAAGAAAGGTAACACATCTATTTTGTCATGGTTGCAGCAGTACACTAATCTAATGTTTGAACCTGAAATGTTGGGGGTAGGACTTTGAGAAAATAATGCAGCCCTGCTGCCACTCAATTAAAATAATAAAACAGCATTAAATGCATTACTTGGTTAAGGTGTCACTTCTTTTTCACCAATGGTGACATCACATTATCAAAGGCATTTGTTTAGGATTACAACCTAACCCTAACCCAGCTGCAGCACTTTTTACTTATTAAATGAACTTGTTTCTGTTCACATCTTATTAAGGCCAACTTTTTGAAAATGTTCACCTGTATGTACATATAGTGCAGAGGCAAAAACACACACAAAGCTTAACAGCAATCAACTTAAGGATTTTTATTCTTAAAAAAGCACTGGTATTTTCATGTCAAGCAAACAATGGAACCATTTAATATTAGTACTGTTCCATATCACAAAATGAGTTATGAAAAGAATAATTAAACCACACAAATGATACATTTTTGGAATAAATTAATCAGCATAACAAAAGAAATAAAACATGCTTGTACTTAGGTGTTGCACAGGAAATATTGAAACCCCAATGCTCAAAATTTAAGACACCTGAGAATATAAATATCAAAACAGCTTGTTGCACCAATTATTTAGTTCCACAGTTCCTCATATTTACCTTAACTAAAGCTTTGATAAGAGGATTTTTAAAAAATTACATTAATGTAAAAATTAGGCATCAATTTAAAAAACATCCGTTTCTGTACAATGTGCATATCTGAATTAGTGTGGTGACAAGAGAAATTACCGCATTTTTTTTTTTTTTTTTCCCAGCGAGGCAGCAAAACATTAAATCCAAACTGGATAACGCTCGCCTGTCGTCAAGCCACATTCAGTGATATGAACAAATAGATTTGGACTGAGCTCTTTCAGTTGAAATCTGCAGTGACGTGACAGTCTACAGGTATTTCTTTTACATTATAAAACCCCTTTTGAGCCTCTGCCCGAGCCAGAAAAGTCTGTCCCTTGATAACTAAAACTCCTGCTGGGCTTTACTGAGAGGGGCTGTTGGTGCAGGATTTATCCCGGAGATTCATTTGCTACTGTCTATTAGCAACAGAAGTTAACTGAGGCAGGGAATAGGAAATTCTGCTGCTACATAGGTAGTAGTGATGTTGCATATACAGACAAGATAAGGACAAAGGTACATAGCAGACCATCTAGCTGATAAAAACTAGTTTCTGAAATCCAAGGCTCAATGGCTTTGTGGGACTTTCTGAAAGACGGGTTGGATGGATTTTTGTAAAGACACCGATAAAAATAAAACAAGTCAGTGAGGTATGTTGTTATTGTGATATTATAGCTTTGAGACCCGGACAGTCTGAGTGAGATATTTCCGTTTGAAGACATAGTAAAAAACAGGTATATTGCGTGTGTTTGTTAAACAGTCCATGCGTTCATGGTTACTGCCAGCAGCAACCACAAACTGTCAACAGATTGAACCTCTGAAAAAGAAAAATGTGTACAAAATTTCAAAGCATTGCATTCACTCCAATGAGTACAACTCTCATTAAATGAGCTCAACAGTGAAACGATCGATAGATAGATAGATAGATAGATAGATAGATGGGATGAAATGTGACTGAGGAAGACATCTGAAGTCTTAGTGCGGAGGAGACAAACTCAACCAGTCTGGAAAGTGAAGCATGTTCCATTTCGAGAATAAAAAAATCCACAACAAGAGATGGCCTGGATGACTAAGCAAACACTAAAAAAATGAACAAAATCAAAAACTAACCACTTCTTTTATCACGCTTTCTAAAGCACTTGGACAAAAAGGCAGTTTTACAAACCATTGGTTATCAACACATTAGCAAAGTTCCACAGTGCTTGCTCGTAGAAGCATAGTGACAGTGCAAGCCATTACACTATTCAGCCAAATACACCTGTAAGAAAAAAGTGCCATATTGCATAATGAGTATGGGCCCACCGGAGGGCATATATACCTATACAATGATCCAACTGTAAACATGGTGCAAAGTAGTTATGACATAGTTTAAGGCTTTAAGTGTTGTTCACTGAGATAAAGGAATATGTCCATGAGCTGGACAAACAGTGTGGAAACATTAAAAAAAAAGTTTCAACCTTTCTATAATCAGATCTGGGCACTGTATGCACTCAAATAGATTTGAAATATATAAATTATTTGAGGTTTTCTCATTAATGTTATTTTTCCTGAAATACATGAGGAGTATTGACCTTTTTTTTTTTACATGTAGGAATACTCAGGTGCCTTATTTTTAAATGTACTTGACAAGTTGTTAAAGGGTTACTTCTGTATTTTTCAACCTGGACCCCTTTCCTATGTTTTGTGTCTAAGTGACTAAAGGGAATGGCAATTTTTGACTGGTCGAGTATAGAGTGAGAATGCTGCAGTGGGGCCATGAAACGGACCACAATTAAACCACGCGAGGCATGTTCCACCGTCACTTTACATTCACTAAAAGTACTTGTTTTTTGCTGCTGACAGGCTCGGATTGTTATTAAAATTGTCTGATAACATTTCAGATCCTTTTTATTTAACCAGAAACAGTCCTGAAATCGCTGTTGCAAAGCCCAACAGAGAATATTTAAATAAACAGTAATTTAACCTGTATAGCGCAGCATAATATGACAGCTAACTGAGTGAATTAGGGATTTACCAAGATGGTTTTTGTGAGCTTTGATTTCTGTCGTCTTTAAACAAAGTGTGTTTTACGATGATAAAAGGACTTTATCATTAGTTTCACAAGGGTTTTTTCAGGGCTTAGCCTTAGCCTTAAGGATCCTAGTCTTTAAGTAAAAGGCCTATCTCTGTGGGGATCCATTCTATAATGCTGTCAGACAATGTGGATAACAATCTGAGCCTTTCAGTGGCAAAAACAAACACTTAGTGGATGTAAACTGATGGTGCATTAATGACCCTAGTGGTTACATTGCAGCTTAGCGTTTGACCAATTTAAAAAATTGTTGCTTACATTTATCACTCAGAGGCATACACATGGGAAAACAGTGTCAACATTGAAAAACACACAAGTCACTAGGGGTTATATGGATCCATTGATCTGGATCGATATATCGATTCAATGATCAACAATGCAATTTTATCAATGCAAAGTGAAAACATCAATATATATCGCCATCTTTTTGCTGCTTTTATTTTGAAAGTCTGCGTCACAATCAAATAGCCTCGTGCAGGCAGGTGGCGAGCAGCCAAGAAACGGACGACGCGGAAAACGTAATTTGCTCGTGAATAAACCAGCAGTGACATATATAATATTTCGATTTCGGATATAAGACGAGGGGTCAGCAGACAGCGCACATGCTGAATGTAAACGACGCCGTTACGTGATATAAGGACGACGTACCCGCCGGGTTTTCACTTTGCTAACTTGGAGCTGCAACATTAGCTGCTCTGTTTCTACAATGTTGGCTGAATAAAAGCGAGCATGCAGACTGAGATGCAGTGAAGTCAGCGGTAAGAAAAAGTATAATAATAATACATGCCATTTTTTAAGCTACGACTAAAGGAAAAATCCGTTAGCAAAGTTAATACTTTGTGACTAGCAACAAACAACTGTTCTGTTTGCGAACCTTGACAGTTATTATTGAACCAAATTCTCTACTATCGTCAAAAAATGTTGTCAATCCATGATTTTTTGCTGTAGGAAGATGTTTGTCTTCAGGGCTTTGTGCCAATTTACCCTGAAGTTATAGGATAAAGGTCATGGTTTGAGTAAAAATGAAAACATTTTTTCTGACATAAATTCCTGAATGTTAACTCATATGCGGTTTTCTTAAGAGTTAGTTAAGTTGTTTTAAAGTAAACTTTACTGCACAGATTGGGTTACAATTATTCAAAGTATTTATGTTTTTGTCTTTTATGGCCAAAATTTAAAAAAAAAAACCCCAAAAAACAGGGTGGTAGCTGTTTTAGTGACAGACTGTGTTAAATGGGCATTTGATATCCTCTTATATCTATCACAGGCCACTTAACCGAATCGAAATTGTATCGTGGCAGATGTTGTGATATTGGCAGAAATTGTTTTGTTACCCAAAGAATCGATATATTTTACATTGTGATGAAACTGGTGATTTGCACCCCTAGAAGCTACCCTTTAATGAATCCTCAATTGTTTCTCTAACATTGTAATATTTCTTCATCACAGTGGACATCTTGACTTGTCAAACACAGATTAATAGAGCCATCATTAATTGTATTATTTGCACCTTTGCTTTTGCCTGTTTGACAAGTCAACATGTACACCCTGATAAAAATCCACTGGTATTAGAAAACCTAAATGGGAGCAGAGAAGCAGTTTTCATACCAATTTTGATCCCCACAAAAATAGTTCTATCAGGATGTTTTTTTTAACGCTACGTGTAAGACTCAAATAGTGTACATAAACACCTGGCACACTTAATCCTGAAATGAGTCCTGCCGTGTTGCTCCACATCCCTGACAAGTGGGGTGAACACTTTTACTTTGAAGGCATCAGGCTGCGTCAAGCTCCACTCATGTCATCATTTTCCCCACAAATATTTTGAAATCATCTCATACATACTTGTCCCAGTTCTGTCGCTAACAAAAATGTAAATAAAAACACATACACACCAACACTCACAAGCAATGCCATCCTATCAAGAGTATACTGTTACCCCTAATATAAGGACTACAATTCATCACATGTATTAATTCTGCTGCTAGTAGCATTACCATTTATCTACATTAGAAGCTTAAAGCTTATTTACATTTGCATCAGTATTAGACATAATACTACTGTTTATTATGTGTCAGCATTTCATGGGTGATAACTGATCTAGACTTAAAGGTGGCGTGCAAACAGCTCTTTTACAGTGAAGTTTGATCCACTTTCTGGCAAAATCAATATTTGATCTATAGTTAAATTGAATATAAAGAAAACATTACAAAATATCCTCAATGATAATTACCAATGCAATAAAAATGAAGGAATGTGTCACCACTAAAATAAACTTTTTATATGGAATCAGCAAAGCTAGAAAAAATAGCTAAAAGGCTTCTAGTCACAGCCTCGCTACCTAACATCACAATTTTGTGCTACTCATGGTAAATAAATGGTACTGAGGAGCACAACAACAATCTACAAATTAACCACAAGAAAACAGAGGAATTTTGGCTGATGATGACTGTGCAGATTCTTACGGATAATGTGAAAAATCCCTGCAATTTGTGTAAGTGTTTTAGAAAATGAGGTTATTTTTTAGGGTTGGGTTCACTTCATCGATTTAAAGCTGCTTTATGATTCCCATTCTCATCGAATCCTGAACAAGAAAAGAAAACAAAGTATGTTAAACATAAAAAAACCTTTTATTTTTATTTAGTTTAGGCTGCCAAAAACATGTAATAAATGAGGAAGTATAAGTGATTTGTTTTTTGGTAAAAAAAAAAGAGAAAAACTTTCAGAATTCTCTGTTGTGCCACAGAAAAACTGAACGTTGTTACATTTGATTTGCTTTTAGAGGCAAATATAATTATATTAGGTGATGTTGTAAATCGATGAGCAGGACAGCTTTATGGTTTGGTTTTACAGATTTTTTGCATCAATGTGATGAAGTACCTTAATTTGCCCTGCACTTCATTAAGCAGATTAACTAAAAACAGACATTCCTAACTGGTCTTTGTTCTATAAAAATGTTTAATTTAATTTCACTTTGATACAGGACATAAAAATTCTGCATTCTCCTAACATTCTGTAGTAAATGTGTTGTCATGTTTGACAGCCTTCGTTCCCTCGCATGTATTTATTTTCATGTTGTGATTACATTTCACTGCATCGTTACTGTCTTTTGTGAAGTGTAGCCACACTTTTCAAAGCTAGCTGCAGTCCGTCTCGTTGTAAACGTTATACACGTGCTTTGATGCACGTGTAACTGGCAATGTAATTGAAGTAAAGTAGGTCCAAACTTTGCTTTCAGGAAACGATGAGTGGAATCGAAAAGCAAATTTCTTAACGAATCCTCTCTTCATAAAGATTTTGGAGCATTCTCAATACCCAACCCTAGTTACGTTGAGCAGGTGGATAGTGGTCACATGACTCATCTGTGTTGATGGAGGGATGAAGATGCTTCCCCCTCACATCCAGCTCTGTGTGTGTTGTGTGTGTTATGTGCACATTTTTGAGTACAACACAGCAATGCTAAATCCTACTCAGTGGATCTGATTGTAGCTGGTTAAATTGAAACCACTGTGACCTTCTGTGCTCCTGTCAGGAAACCCCCAAACCATCCTAATGGTGCATGGCCGGGCTGGGAGAGGAGGAGGAGGAGCCCTTGCTGCGGCCCAACATGGAGGGCTGGAAGTCTGGATGACGGCGGGCGTGCTTGATCAGGTGGTCGCTGCGCATGAAGCGCTTATCGCACAGCGGGCACAGGAAGCGTTTCTCCCCTGTGTGGGTGCGGGTGTGGCGGGCGAGCTCATCGGAGCGGGCAAACTTCTTCTCACAGTCTGGCCAGGTGCATGGGAAGGGCCTCTCACCTGAAGACAGTGGAGGTAAGGGGGGAGAACCATCACTTACTGTACCTTAAAGTTTACCCTACGAAAATGCACCAGATATTTTTGATGATGTAAATACACTTGAAAGAGGATCACATACTCCCATTCTATACAGCTATTACAAACCAGTGCTGCATTGATGCAGAACAGTGATTAAATAGCAGCTAATATACACAATTGTTGTTGTTTTTTAGCAATTAATCTGCAGATTTTCTAGATGTATTAATTCCAGCTTGTTTTTAACATGTCAGAACAGAGTGAAAACACCAGTTGCAAAAGCACAAGGTGAAGTCTCTAAATAGCTGATTTGTCTGACCTTAAATTCCCCAAATATTCAAATTATCACAGAGCACAAAAAAAAAAAATATTTACAATTAAAAGTGAACTCGGGAGTACTATTGCTTGAAAAAAAATATAAAAATGATCTTGGATTATTTTCTATCTACTGACTAATCAACAAAGGGGTTTCAAAACGAATATGTGCAATTCATGCCTATGTAACGGCTGTGCAGTTTGATTATTGCAAACATTTTATAAATAATTGGGGCAGAGTAGGTTTGTTTATAATTTGTGTATTAAATGAGATATTGGTAGGACATGTGTAACTACATCCCTGTAGCGTAATTAAAGTTTACTGTTGCACATTAAATACAAAGATGTTGATGAAAATTTACTGCCTGCTTTACATTTATGTAATATGTTGTAATATTAATCTCTACATAGTTAAATTCGTGACAAAACCCATCTAGGCATGAGATTCTTCAGATTAGTCTTCCTAAGCTACTACTAGCCTTAATCTCCTGCAGGCAGAATGAGCAAAACCAGGATAAGCGAGTAGGATGCTCGTAGCCATTTTCAAGATCACAAAGCCAGGGCCACGTTGTTGTTGCAGAACTCTTTATGGGCGTTCCCACCACAGTTTCTTTGAGCCGTTTCCTGTACTTAATCCGTTTGCGCCTGCTCAGTGACCCTGAACACACCGATTCCCCTCATTTTGTGAAAAATCCCACGCACGTTTTAACTCGGTAGTAGAGCTGTTTTTACTGTGATGGGTGGGTCCTATTTCCAAATATGTCGCTTTTAACATTGTGGCAATTGACTGTAAGTTATTGCCACAGTTTGTGAAGTGAGGCGCATCTGCATATTCAATTATTTTTCTCTGCAAAAAAAAAAAACCCCAAAATGTTATTTCCTACTGTACGGTTGACGCATCCATTATTGGACGCGCCTCCTGCAGCTTCTCCTCAAACATTTTAATCAATAATTTACACAATGCAGAGAATAAAATCGATTTTAACTCGTCAGCAGACGCCAGGAAGAGGAGGTGATGCCCAAAGAAAAAACTAAACAGCCAAAACATCAAGCACTTGCTGCTGCCATCATCAGGACAGACCGGGCCCGACAATGAACTCATTGCTCGCGACGTTAAGGTTTCGTCTTACGTTCATTTCATATGCAAATCCAGGCGGGAGGAAGACCTCCGTCACCGGTTTTAACGTCCAGCCCAGTTCTTTTGTTAGTTTACTTCTTTGTCAGAGTCTGAAGGAGAGTTTTTCTGTCTTTCCCTCTTTGTTTGGCCACGTTACGGTGCCAAGTGGGGAAACATTTGCCACCACCACGCCACCGTTAGTTAATCCCATAAAGTATAAAAGAGCACACCATTTCCCACTTTTCTCCCATTATAATGGTAATAACAACATGGGCGTGTGTGTCATCGAAAAAGCAGAAGTTGGGGACAAAGTTTAGTTAGCTACAACAACACTTGAACTGCTGATGCAACCAAATTGTTGTTGTCTCCGTACCTGTGTGTGTCCGGATGTGTGCCTTCAGGTGGGACGATTTCCCATAAACTCTGTCGCATCCGTCAAAAGTGCACTGATGTCGCTTTACCGGGGACCGCGGGGCCCCCACGCCTCCTCCTCCTCCCCCCCTCAGCTGCTGCTGTCCGGGGACAGGGGTGGCGGAGGGGGTCATGGTAGGGGTGGTCGGGTCGGACAACGTGGTGTAACCGCTCTCTCCGCCACATGAGGAGTTGCTGCTCTCCGAGTAGGCCGACATGGGGCGGAACTTGCCGTGCAGGTCGGTGAGGATACCGGCCACCGCCATCATGTTGGCCCCCTCCAGCCTCAGCGTCTCCCGCACTTCCCTGTCCTCGCTCGACACGTCGGGCTCCCCGGGGAGCAGGCCCACCGTGGCCGGCTGGCTGGCAGGGGCGACTGGGGTGGGTCTGTGCAGGACAGGACCGCTGGATATCGACACCAGACACTCGGCAGCGAAATAATCAGGCGAAGCAGTCAACGACATTGTTATCTGCCTTGTTTTGTTGGCTTTATCTAGAAAAAAAACAACGAAAAAAATCCACCAGGAGGGGCTAACGGTAGTCTGAGCCTGACCTCGTTTTCATCAAACTCGACGAACCAACCGTTTCCAGATTTGCCTTGTTACCGCCATACAGTGTACCAGTAGTTTGAAAAGGACTAAATAAATCAAATAAAAGGCACACTTAGGAATAATAATGTGATAAAACGGTGTCTATGCCTCCAGCCTAACATGCGTGCCTCTCACTGTCTGACGGTTCATTGTGTCTGAGCTTCACAAGCCGGTCAAACCTACGCCCCCTGGTTCGGACTAAAGATGCGTTCAGGGCCAGACGGTCAACTATCTTTTCTTTCTTTAATGTCTTTAAATTTCTACAAAGGGCGCACCAATGCTTAATTTTCGTCTCTACATCCACTCCAACATCGTTTCGATAAATTACACATTTAGCTCACCGTCTAGCAGCAAACCTCATATCATATTAACAAGCTCAATCAAACATCAAATTGTGCCCTTCAAGCGTATTGCGAATGTTATCACTGAATCACAGGTATGATTGTTTTGTATTTTATCACACGAAAGTATAATTGGCATAACTGACGTAACAACTGCCACTGCTGTATGACCTTAAAGTTGGGGGTGAAAGCAGGTTAGCGGTATATTTTCAGAGGAAGCTCCGAAATACAGTTTTTCTCCAGTTTCTGAACGCAGCGTCAGCCAGCAGCACGCAGTGTCTGACGTCGCAGCACGGGCGTGGACCAGAGCGGCGGGTGCATCGTGGAAAGTGGGTGGCAGGCAGGCAGCTTGGTTAATGACGGGGGAAGGAGGCGATGGGGATGAAAGGTTTGATGGGTAATTTAGTTTTAGCTCATTTAGAGGCTGAAGACCGTGGCTGAATGGAGCAGGGCTTTTTATTTCACATTTCTGGCAAATACAGTTAAATAAAGAGCCATCATGGCTCCCTAAGTCTACTTTTTCATCAGTTCCTATCCCTTAGACACTAGATGTCTCTCTTCTCTTAAGCTTACCTCTTAACTGTAGTTGTTTATCTTCAGGGAAGTTTATGAAACAGCTTTTAATAGAATAGAGTTCACACTGGTTGTGTGGCTTATTGATTATGGTCATACTGAGTGTGTGTGTATCCTCAAATAATGTCAAAGAGAATACTTTATCATAAAGAGACCTTCCCCGGACCTACAAATATTTTTCCTTGAGCCTCCTTCATAGACGGCGAAAATGCATGAACCTTCCTCTACCATAGTTAACCATATTTCACAGTAGGGTTGCAGCGATATACCGCTTTTATGGTGTACTCTGATATGAAAGGTGACAATTATCATATTGTGCATATTTGCATATTGACAATATTGGGGAAAAATAAATCTGGACGGAGAATCTTACCTTTGTTTTAATTATTTTCAAAAGGGATTTTTTTTACACATACTATCACATACTATACTTTGAAAATGGTTTCAAGTCTTAATTATCATGAAAAATTATTTGTTCAAACCAATCTAACCCTTCTGTTTTCATCACTTTAAGTGTCATTCTGACTGATCATAATAATATTTCTGTAATACTGTGATACCATGAAACTGTAATACTTTCTGGGACGATTATTGAACTGTGATGATCTCATACCATTACAACCCTATTTCACAGTTTACAGGTATGCTTAATGGTGTGATTTTTAAAGAAAATGTTCCTTTCAAACATATTCTCAGGAGATGTGCCTGGCCTTGAAGCCATTTTTTGTAGTGGCCAAACAGTAGACAACAGTAGACAGTAAACACCATTTTAGCTTCCTGCTCAGCTCTCGTAGGAATGAACGGGCCCCGCATTCAACACTGTATCCATGTCCCTCCTCTAAGTCAAATTAAAAAACATACCTCCCTCCTCAGTTCTTAAGAAAGTATTTGAAGTGCCTCCCCTGTTGTGCACCGCCCCCTCCTCTGTCATAAATACTGAACAGTACCTAAGCAAATCTATTTTACCATTGAAGAACAATGTACAGTAGCAAAATATTCTGTAATTACTATTACAGTGCTACTCTTTTTAACTATGAGGACTTCTCTTCTTATTTTGTCCTCGGTTCCTGCAGATAATATATTAGAGCGGATATTATGCCATTGGCCTACAAGCTTTCAAACTGCTTAACCCTTCTGCAAAAAACAAAATTCTGCCTCCATATGTGGCACATGTCTTATGTCTGTCCAAGCCAATGGGAGGGATAAGAAAACCTAATTTTCTGTGAGGCCCGGTGCTGTGTCAAGTGATTGGCTCAGTGAGTGTAGCTCCAGCCTGGAAGGTATTTCCTGATTGGTCGCTGTGAGCACCATGGGTCACTGTGGAAGCCCACGTACAAGTGTGGTCATTCAGTGGCTGTGAACAGTGCTTGGTTTTCATCCCGCTTACATGTGGAGGTGCGGAGACAGCCGAACCTACGGTGACTTAGGGTTGCTATGGCTATGTACTTGATACCTCTCAACTGTCTGTATGTCATGCTATTTTCCCTCCTGCTACATGGTGAGTTTAATGGCTTTAATTGTGCATTATATTGATTCTTGGTGTGACATTTCATTTCAGACTAAAAGCAGAGGTGACTTAGTCCTTTGAAACCTGAGCAAATTGGTTTGACAATGCAACATGCAAAGAAGGCAGTGAGCAACCTAACAACTTAACACCACATGGCCCCCCAAAAATAGTCCAAAAAATTACCCAAAAAGTGTAGTTCCATAACATAATTTTAAACACAAATTACAGTTATTATAAATATAGTTTTCTGGACATTATTCATAGTTTAAAATAGACAGTTTTCTAATAATTGTCTCCCCCTTTTTAGAAACAATTTCTCAGGTCATTTTCTTTCTCACCGTTTACAGATTTCTTGTGCAATTTGTGGGACATTTCTTGCCAAGTTGGTCATTGCATTTCCTTCATGTTTTTGAAAGGGTTAGTTAAGTCAACATGACTTTGAGTGTCCAGTTAAGAGTTTTGGAAGGCTTTTTTTTTAAAGAAAAAATGTTCCTTTTTGTCATTTTGTCTGAGATTTTTGATCTTATTTTCCATGCAGTAGGGGACTGTTATGAGATGGAACCAGATCTCTGTGATTCAACCTGCGCTGGTGAGAATCCAGTTTGTGTCCTATGTCAAATATGATGCACACTTACTAACAAATACTTAGATATTGAGATTCTATTCATGCAAGATGTTAATTTTTTATTTATACTACAAGATTTGCCCCAATGAAAAACTTCCTCTCTTTTAATTTTATGATTACTATTTCATGTCTCTAGGGTTTTCTACCCTTGACTTGTCCTATCAGAGAGGGGTGAGGTATACTTACAGGTATAGCACAACAGTTACTACAACCCTTCATGGCTCCAACGCTGGCAGGAACGGACTGGCTTTGGACTGTGTAGTTGATATCGACGTGGTTTCCAAGTGTCACCTAATGATGCAGGTCAGCTTTAAAAAAAGTGTTTATGAAAAAATAAAGTAGTGCAAAAAGTAAATGCTGTATGCTTGTCCAACAGATTAGGAATCCACAGATAAAGCGGCTTTCCCCTCAGAAGGAACACTCTGTGCAGCGCTTAAAGAGCTTGAGGTAATATCCTCTGGATTTCTGGATTTGGTGCATTTTTATAACGTATAGTAAATGAATGTCATTTTACACATCTGTTCGCAGCATTTAAAGTGTAGGTCCAGGTCATTTTTGGAATGCTACAACTGTTTTTCCTATGAATGTGATACTCTGTTCAGATGCTCCACTTGTCTGTGTTCCCGGGTCTCGGGGGGCTCATCTGGTGTTTTTGTTTCCCAGGGAGTCACTGGAGAGAACGCGCCTCAAGTTCTCCCTCCAGGGGGGAAAGGTCACGGCCCTCTGTCTCCAGGAGGGGGAGCAGGTGTGGGCCCTCAACATTAAAAGGGCTCTACTGAGCATGCTCCAGACCTCCCCCATGGCTTCCAAACAGGAATTACAAAAGGAGGTGAGGGTTAATGAGGGCTGGTAAAAGAGTGATGCAGGGATGATGTTTTCTGTAGGCTGACCTACAGTTAAGTTAGCGTCACCCTGGTACCCTAAAAAAAACTCTAATGGGATTTTCCAGTTGCATTTGGATTATAACTGAAAAAAAACTGTGTTGCAAACAAAAGTTTACAATACTTATGATTTGTTCAGGGAGAAAAGCTTCACAATTGAACACCACTTTTATGATTTTTGAAGTGTAAATGCAATCACCAGAAGTAAAAAGCTAACATTAGGTTATAAACGAAATACCCCACATTCTCATGACTTTAACGTTACTTAAACAACAAGGCTGTAAATCTGTGTACAGTGTGATAATGTTCTGTAGTGTCATTTGGCCTCATGTTAGCAACTGCCTTTTTGAAGATGCATAAAGGCTGTGAAATTCACAGGTGGGTTGTTAACTGACATTTTTTGTGCTTGTGGCATTCTGTGTGCTCACCATAGACCTTATTTCAGGCATCTAACCATAAACCCATTCAAAAAACCCCCGACTTTAAGATAAGGGAACTAGAAGTGAAAAGCATAACTAATTTCCATATTCCTGCAGAGCTCTTAACATGTGCACTTTACAGGATGTTTTACGCACAACAGCTCCTCAGTCTTTCAAAATTAAACAACTATTTCTTCTAGTCTGACAAATACCACCTCTAGCCCTGCTAATAACCGTCATTAACATCATCTTACCATAATAAAGTGCATTCACACAGTGATTATCTGACTTTTCTTAACTCTTCCTTCTCAGACAGATGTCTATGGGACGTGCACCAGCAGGTATGAGAGGAGAGGACCTGTGCTGCTGAAGAGCAGGGACCTAAAACAGTGCCAACAGTCCAGGCTGGCAAACTTCTGGCCCCATTCAGTATCTTTAACTCAAGACACAGTAAGTTTAGTGTTGCAAGGATACTGGAATTTTTAACATTGACACAATATCTTGAAAAATATGATATAATTTTTATACCACAAGGAAAATTTGACATTAAAAGCATAGCAGTTTTATTTTGAAAAAAATAATGTAACAAGGCAACATGACAATGATGACTTTTCTTTTCTTGGTTACTAGCAGAGAACAGTAGAATGACTGTTGTAAACACTAACAATACGAGAGAGCGAGAAAAAGAAGCTGATACCACTGTTAAAAAAATGTATAATGACTACTTTTAAGTTCAATAAATGTGTAAATGATTGAATTTTATTTGCCATTTGAGGTTTTTAATTTGAATTTGGAGCCCTATAGCTCTCGTGGTAGAACAAGCGCCCAGTAAAAACTTGAGTTTTTACTGCAGCAGCTCGGGTTCGATTTTGACCCACAGCTATGGCTGCATGTCGTCCACTTCCTCCCTGCTTTCCTTTCGACCTTTAACTGTCCTATCAAATAAAGGTCAAAAATAGCCTAAAACGGCATATGGACCATCACTTTGGTAAACAGTAATTAAACACAAAATAGTTATGTTGGTTTGCTTTGTTTGACGAGTCTACTCCAAAATCCTGCCTATGGTCTAGTGGTGCACTGTGTTGGTAAATTTCCTTTTTTCTCTGGTATCTGAGTTCAAGAAAAGTGGAAGTTGAAAGTGGGCGTTGACACTGCTTGGTTGTCAGATTTTTCTTCACCAATAAATAACAGGATGTCCCCTTTTAGCCCATTATCATCATTGTTGCATCAGTAATGTTGCATTTTGATTTTTTTTCTTACTTTAGTCAGTGCAGGCAGAGCTGCAGTGTGTTCAGAGGCACAGATCTACAGTGATGGAAGAGGTCAACTGCACTGAAGCCGTTTCCATGGCAACATGGTCCAGGACTGCGGGGCTGGTGAAAACCCAAACAGTGTCCACTCTGCTCCTGCTCAGAGCTCAGCCAGGGACTCCTTCAGGAGTTGGTCAGGACTTAGACTTTTGTGGTCACCTTAAGCAGCTGTACAGTTTCACAGACATGGACCCTAATGTTCTCCTTAATGCTCTCCATGCAGATACCTTAACTTCTGGTGTGCAAAGTGGCCTGCAGTTTGAGGACGAGGGTGCTGCCAGGCCAGGAAAAGCCAGAGTGTGGACTCCCCAGCAAGTCGGTCAGACTGTCAGGATTTTATGTAGCCTCAGCGACCCACAAGTGGTACGTGTCGATAGGTTCCTGTCAGATTTTAACAGCATTTATCTGTAAAAAACACTTAAGTGCCTTAAACTTAGATGCTACAGTCCTTTTCAACAAACGAATATGTCACTTTTAAGTAGCCTGTACCCAGCCAGACCACTGTTGGCTTATTTGTGTTTATACTGACTTCCCCTGAGGCTTTGCTGCATATCATACACAGGAGGCCAGTCAAACCTCATCTGGCAGCCTTCATCAGTCTGTTTACATGGGAGGTGTTTAAAAGGGGCAGTCAGACCCAGAGCGCGACACACTGTGATATAATTTCTGTGTGGAGATCGGGTGACTGATGGGATGAAAATGTGTGTTCACAGTTCTGTAGGAGGCGATTGGTTCTGGCTGAGCAGAAATAGTTTTGAGAAACTGGAAATTTCATTAGTTTTATGATGCCTTTAATGTAAGTCCATATATATGTTTTGGATTTGCTCCTAGGTATCACAGGAGTTCCTTCAACTGGCTTTCCAGCTGAGAGGTTTGACTCTCACGGAAATCAAGACACTTTGGCAAGAAGCATCTTTCAAGTGCCGCAATGACTGGTCAGTATTTCGTCAGTGTTTCGTCAGTGCGCATTTCCACACTCAGTATAGTTAATATAATATCTTGTGCTATCAGTAAATTTGATTAAAGTTGAATGGGCTCTTATTCATTTGTTATAATTATAAAATGTCTCTGGCTAAGTCAACAAGTAAACAAACGTCAGTCTGTGTGGGACAAGGATGTCTTACACAATCCCCTCCCTAAATTAATTAATTAATATTCCTCTTTCCTGTAGTGCTATTTATCATTCTAATTTGTTTTATTATGAGCTGCCAAATACTACTGCTAACAGTATCACCACACAGAAGGGAGCATGCATCTTCTCATGGACAAGAGGTTTTGCTTGTAACACGCCAAGATGTAAACGTTAATGGCATCCTCCTTTGTTGAGCTGTAACGTTAACTTGCTCCTTGGTGCTAGGTGAGCTAGCAATAGATGCACACTTCCCTCTATGCGGTGATATGTTTGACGGATGTAGTTTGGAAAAGAAAATAGTTCCTCCTATGAAACTGCGCCTTTCAAGGTCTGATAGGATCTTGAGTAACTGGCTTATGATTTCGAGAAAGAGGCATTGCTGTTGAGTTTTTCAAATGTATTTTTTGGCGTTACAAGTAGTTAGTTTTATAACATAAGAGAGAAGGCAGACATCTCTACAGCTGATATCTCCAACACTTGGCAGCTCACACCAGAACAAACTGGATTGATCAATAGCCCTACAGGTAATCGGAAAAAATATGCATTTTTTGATTTGGGGCTGAATTGTCTTTTTAAAGAAATAGTACAACAATCTGAGAAGATTGATTACCATCTCAATGTCTGTATGTTGAATATGAAGCTGCAGCTCGCAGTGGCTTAGCCGAGCATAAAGAGTGGAAACAGACAGTTTTAAAACATCTCATTTAACTATGACACAGTTTACATACATACAGAAGAGACTCATACTGATGCTGGGTAACTATTTGGACAGGCAGCCTTTGTTGGATGCATTACCGGCCTGTGGATCTGAAAACTGCATCATACTACTGACCGACCTAATGAGGGACAAAGAGCTGGAGGAGGAGCAGGCTAATGCTTTCCTCACCACTATCGCCCTTCTCCCTCATCCATCACCACAGATCATTCACTCCATCAATGTAGGAACCTCTTGTTGACATTATGATGACCTTGACTACTCATCAGTGCTACTATTTGTATTTACTACTGAGATGTATTAATCAAATTGATGTCAGAGATATTTAAAGATGTGTAGCTTCTGCATCCGTTCATATGAGTAAACATCCATTATTTTTAGTTCTTGTGAAAGAAACATTAGGGCCTGGAGGCTCAGTGTGTGCTCTATTTCTGCTGCCTGTGTTAGGCCTTACTGGAGGTCCAAGATGTTCAATCCAAGGCACTGTTAGCTGGATCATCTCTGATCTATCAACTGTGCCAAAGGTCTCAAGCTGCCTGTAGTGAACTTCCTCAGGTTAAGACCTTCATGCAGACGCTTGAGGAAATCCTGAAGGAGGGCTGCAAGGGAGAACATGCCACTCGAGTTAAGGTGCTTTTAGGAAGAGAAGCACACTAGGTGCACTTCACATCATGTACTGACAGTGAACCTGGTGGTATGAGCAACTTTACATATGCATATAATTTGTCACCCCAACAGCTTTTTTATGCACTGAAATCTGTGGGAAACACTGGTCTGTCCGCCCCGATCTTTATTCCTCTGCTAAACTGCTTCATGCTCGGCCACACAACTGCTCTGGAGCTAAGACTTGCTGCCATTCAAGCCTTCAGACGCTTTCCCTGCACAGCTGATGTGAGTTGATTCTGAAACAAATTCTTCATTCATTTGCAACATGTGTCTCTTACATATTATTTTACTGAATTTGTGGATAAACAAAGCCTAATACATATATAACTGAAAGTACGTTGGAAGGACACTAATCCTGTACCTATTGATTGATTTAAAGTCACTGTTCACTTTCAAGAGAAGGTTTAGTAACTCAAATGTTAATATAACAAGTCTTCATATCACAGAGACTACCTTTTTAATTGATTCATGATGAGTTGAGGTGGAGGTGAAGAGGTGATCGGCGGTCTAACATCAGTGACTGACAGCAGTTTCCTTCCTTCAGAGGTCTGTGCTGTTGCAGCTGTACAGCTCCTCCCAGGAGGATCCCGAGGTCAGAATTGCTGCATACCAGCAGCTCATGCGATGCTCCGATCAGGACGTGTTTGAAGTGGTGAAGACCACACTGAGGAAGGAGACCTCCAGCCAAGGTTTGATTCAAACCTCTGTCGTTTATAAGGGATGCTCATAGCAGTTTCCCCAAATAAATAAGTGCTCTGCTGCTCGTGATCATATTTCTGCTTGCGGCGTCAAACAGGTGAAACATTCTTTATTGCAGCGACTTTTACATTTATTTTCTTTATCTTTGAGTTGTGGTGCTGTACCAGGGGTCTCAAAGCTGGCTGCAGTTGTTTCATTATACAAAGCTGATGATCCATGTTGTTTTTCTAATTATAGGGTAATTTCAACTCTACCATGTTTACCATGTTGGATTCTTGTTCACTGAAATTCCAACTTTAAAAATATTACTCCAATTACATGATAAAATCTCTCTTGCACTTGATAATAAACTATATATTTGTACTAAATTTCTTTATATATTCAAAGCATTTGCTGCAGTGAATCACCTTTTACAGGGGCATGGTTTTCTGGACTCAGCAATTGTATAGCTAAAAGATTATATTTGTAATAGAGAGCAGTGTGTTAAGCTGTTGGGTTGCCAATCTCACAAAACACAGTGAAAGCGTGGTGTGCCCCAGGGCTCCAGTCCTCAGTCGCTATTATTTCCCATTTATATAAATGATTACCAAATGTGCATAAATTGTTTCTTCCATAATATTTCTGGATTACTTAACATTGGTGGTGTCCCACTTTGTTTTTTCCAAAAAATCTTGTAAAAATCCATACCATCCCTTTAACCTTTTCTCTTGTGCGTCTTTAGTGGGCTCATATGTGTGGAGTCACCTGACTAATATCATGAGAAGCGAGGACCCCATGAAGCAGGCGCTAATCGAGTCACTGCCCGACGACATCATCAGCAGAGACTTTGAAGCTGAGTTTCTGAAATACTCCTCCTATTCAGACAACACTGTTTCATCAGGTAATGGGGGCTTCGCTTTAGCTTCAAATGGTCAGAATTTTCCATAATTGCAGAAACTAACATGATCAATAGTATGTATCCACATATAGAGATAAACTAATTCATTTGTTATACCAATAAATTTATGAATGCATATAAAGATGCAGTGTGTCTACTCTGTTCCCTTTTTGCTTCTTTATTTGTTTTAGGAATGGGAATTACAAATGTGGAGACATCTTTGGTTTTCTCTCCCAAATCATTTCTACCAAGATCTGCCACTGCCAACCTGACACTATATTTCCATGGCAGAGCCCACAACCTACTGGAAGTGAGTTTGGTATCCTTTTAACTCCTAAAAGTATAGCACAGTTTAAAAAAAAATGATGCTGAATGGATGCATTTTGTTTCCAACTAAGGTGGACCTTCATGTTGAAAATGCTGAGGCACTTTTGAAGAACGTTTTTGGCCACCAGACCCATGACTCTGATGGAGAGTCTGTGGCTCAAAGTCGAAAGTCTCAGTCAAAAAGAAGGCAGGAGGACAAGAAGAAAAACAGATGATGGCCATAGAGGAAAAAGAAAAGTGTTTATCCAGCACCAACAGTTATCTGAGCCAGGCCAGGGCCATGGTGAGGTCACTGTGATTATTGTCAGACAGCCATCTCTCCAGGGCTGCTGTCTTAGAGGGCAGCGTGTTTAACATGTTAACTTGGTCGTGGGATACAAAAACCAGAGCTGTTGTAGGACAGGTGGGGAGGTTTTTGTGGCAGACTTGTAGCCATTTACATTGCATTTTAGATTTTAGATGTCGGTTGGCTTGTTGTGCTGAACGTGCCCAGTTACTCAAGACAAGATCATTTGCAGACCTTGTTGTTGTGAGAAGTTTCGTGTAGGAGCCATTTTCTTTCTACCAAAGTACACCTTCCAACCATATCACCATGCAGACAGAAGTGTGCATCTACTGTTCGCTCAGCTAGCGCCACTGAGCAAGCTAACGTTACTGCTCAGCTGAGGAGGAGGCCATTAATGTTCACATCTCTTGCAAAAGTAGATGCATGCTTACGTCTTACCACTCACAATAAAGTCCATTTATTGTCTTGAGTAATCAAGCCATGATTTCTGAAAAAAGACATTGCTGTTCAGTTTTTCTTTTTTTTGTTTTTGAATTGGTGTTTTAAGCACCACAAGCTGAGTGCCATCTAGTTCCATTATATTGGAAAGAAGGTACACATCTTTATGGCCGGTATCTCTACCATTCAGCAACTCACACCAAAACAATCCAGACTGATAAACAGCACTACAGGTAAGAGGTAAAACATGTATCTTTGATAGGCGGATGAACTATCCCTTTAAAGATTTTTATTTATGTAACACTTTGCACTGAGAGAAGGTGATTTCATTAATGCTAGTCAGTTTGTAATACATGTTTTTGCCTTGTCTTTTCCAGTTTTTGGGGAGTCGCAGAACAAAGGCGAACAGGCCCAAGTGTTGGGTCGGTGTAAAGGTGTTTGGCAATGAGCTCAGTGTGTTCACATGTGAAGATCTCGACAGACAAATTGACCAGCTGTCGCTGAGCATGGCAGGACTGGCCGTCAAACTGCTCAAGGTATACTGGAGGTTTATTGTTCTCACAGTTGCTAACCTTGACTGTCTCTTCTCTGTCTGTTTACCTCCACTGATTTTCTCTCTCAATCTGCCTTCCTTCCTCTCTGTCCTCCAGGGTCATGAGGTTCAGCTGAACCACAGGGCTGTGCTGATGACAGACGAGCTGGTTTTACCGTCTCTGTCTGGTTTGCCTGTCAAACTGGGCATCAACATGACCTCCCTCCTGTCGCTGCGTTTGAAGGGCAATGTCAACTACAGGGACACTTCTCACTTCTCCCTGACTGGATACATCAAACCCAAGTAACTCTACATTACCACATGGAACAGAGATTGCAGCTCTGACATTTGGTCTCAGACTGTGCCTTCAGTAGAGTGTAATGTCTGTCTTTATTCTCAGTGCCTACGTGGGGCTGTCTGCCAGGATGGGGGTTGATGGTGCTTTGGGTCAGGCTGCAGTGGACTGGGTCTCTGAGTTGAGGAGCTCCACCAGTCTTGATGGCAGTGTTCAGCTGCAGGAGGGGCGGGATGTCAGGGTCACAATTAACACACCAGAGGACGTCATGGACATCATCTCCCTCAGGTAAGTGTGGGCACTTATCACAAGGATGAGGAGAGTTTACATGTATTATGTGAGCAGAAAACTATAAAACGGCAGGGATTACGAATATATTTACTTGAGAAAAAAAATCATTTTTTTACATTAATGTAAAAAGATTCTAATCACATAAATCTAGGTTGTAATTATAATATATATATTCAGGGACATCCCCCACCCCCATCCCAATATTCAAATATGCTCAAAATGCCCCCCCCCCCCAGTATTTATGAATAAAAAATCTTAATTGTAAAAAAAAAAAAAAAAAAAAAAACAGTTTCAAGTGATTCAAGTGACTGTTCAAAAGGCCATTCTTAGCTTTCTAATGACATCAATACTGTTTTTGTACTCTGAATACTAGACAAAAGATTTTACATGAGCCTACATAATGACTGTCAGTGAGCTATGATTTTGAAAAAAACTGCCTTTGAAGTTTGCTGTACAGCGGCTGCAAAGACATAGAGCCCGTTGACTTCTAAACTGAGAGCACATGCCTTACTCCAGGTGAATGATGAACAATACACTAAAAAGCTCAGAACACCATTATTTGTAGACAGCAAGGTCAGCGCAGGCAGCACGTTGTCTTGTTCTCTCTAGTTTACCATGCCGGTAAATTTGAATGAATTATACTTTTGTGCCCATGCTTTCTGTAATTGAACCAAGCAATTACATTGTGGCAAATCAACCCAGATAATAATGTAGCATGTCCACACTGACAAAACTTTAATGTTACACATTCATATTTTGATGCGCAGTACTAAACTGCTTAAAACTTGGCCAGTTAAACCAGGGTTAAGTTTACTTAAATATTTGACATTCGCTTTTTTTCATGGCTATTAACATTATCTACAGTAGCTCTGTGTCGAAGTCTTGATTTCTCCCAGTTTTTGGATATGTTTGAAAGATAATTAAGGCAGATATTTTACAGTTTTATTGAATTTCAAATAATTAGTGATTAAAATGCTGTTTAGAGCACAATGAACTGAATATCTGTTCACTGTGAAGTCACAAATGTGTGACTAATGGTGTTCATAGGGACCATTGTAAAAGTACAAAATGGCCATTTCAATATTCAGTAACTTTTTTGTTTTTCAACATAGAAAACTCAAACCATTGCCATTATAGAGAGTGGTGGCTCATTAACATCTGTCACAACTTTCACAGCTGTTACTTTGTTGGAAAGAGCCCTCAGAAAATCTCCTAATTCAGAGATGATAATCTTTTTTTATTCAGAAAACCAAGCCATTTTATCTCTCTTCATTAAAAATTTTTTACATTCAGCAGGTTGCACTATCATGGAATAACAATTAGTTTTAGTGATAATACAATTAAATGAATTAAACACGCACAAACTGAACAAAATGGTGTCTGTTGGTGTTTGTGATGTTTCAGTTTTGCCAGTTGTTTTGAGTGGTTTTCCCAAAGAGAGTGTGTTATCTCTTTTAGCTCCAGAGTGTTTCAGCTGAGTGGAGACCACATAGAGGAGATAAAGGGGCCGAAGAGTCGAGTTCAGAAGACCACATGCACACCAAAGACATGTACGTTCTTGAACAATGATGGCACTGTATGGCATCATTCATGACCCCCTGTCAGAATAGACTGCTATCTGTATAAATATATTTAAATGTGGAGTAGGTCATTCTTTCAGGTAAAAACATCTAACAGAATGGACTACTACCTGTATAATTTGGGAGTTAGTCATTGGGTCAGGTACAAATATTTATCAGAATGGACTTCTACCTGTATAAGTGGAAAGTATGTCATTCTGTCAGGTAAAAATATCTATCAGTGGAGGGTAACTGTATAAATGGGGAGTATTTCTCAAGTATTTCTCAAAATGGACTACTACCTTTATAAATGTAGAGTATTTATGGATGAGACCAAATCCATTTTTGTTCTAAGCTGTAAATATGTTTATTTTTGATTGTAAAGTTGGGCATTTTAACAATGGGCATCTACGGGAGTTGACCCGCTCTTGGAGCCAGCCCCAAGAGGCAATTTGATGAAATGCATTTCTTTGGCACTTCCTCATTGTCTTCATTTTCAGCCCTTGAGGTTGCATCTCCATATAATGGCTTGATTTTAAAAAGTGTGATTAAGAAAGTCAATTTTATTCATGTTTTATCTCTAAAGTTTGGCATAAAATTGTGTAATTATGCGTCTGATCATATATCTGAAAAACTGAAGGTCGTTTGTAATTGCTTGATCAATTGGCTAATTTCTTGCAATGATCACATGATAACACAAAAAGCGACCTTCGATGTCTGCCTCCTCATAGGGTCCAAGATGGTCGGCTGGCAGCTTTGCTCCAATGCCTCTTACCCGTCACCTGCCAGGGGTGTTTCACTTCCCGCTCCAGGACCAGTGCACCTCTCGCTCAGGCTGCTGAAGCTGGACAGAGGACTTCATTACTACCTGCTGGAGGCTGCCTACTCACTGCTCCCTCAGGTGTGAGGAAGAAAGAAATACTTACTGCTGAATTTCTTCTTTGAGGTGGTTTGAACTTTGTTCTGAGTGTTACTCTTCATCAAGTGGCTAAGAAAGTTATCCTAACTTATGTTTCAGAGAGGCACCTGGCTCCCCAGAGAGGCCTCCATCCACCTCCTCCTGGCCACACCTCAGTCGTCCATCCCCAGGGACATGTCTCTGGACCTGACCTTCAACCCTCGCAGGCTGCTGCTGAGGATTACCCATCCTCTGAAAACCATCCACATACAAGGTTGGTCACAGAGGAGCACCACAACAAACCCTCCACCTCCTGTTGAGGTTTAAGCTGATAGTGTGTTGTTTTTTCTCAGGGCAACTTGAACAAGAGAAAAACATGAAGTCAGGAAAGCTGGAGCTGTTGATTGACGGAGTTCATTATTACATCTTGGTAAGAAGGAACATTTTCCTTATTTTTTTCTGTAGGATGGATTTATCCTTAAAATGATTTTCCAGTCATTAAAGATGTTATATATTGTGTCATCATTAGGGTGTGGTCGACACTCAGACCTTCCTTTCAGAGCAGAGAACGAGCTATCACCTTGAAGCAAAAATGGCCGCTGATGGACATCCCATGATCCTCTTTGCTAATGTCACTCGTGGACTGGGCAGGAAGACCAGCTTCTCTGCCACTGTAAAGAATGTGTTCAGAGAAACTGCATCACTCTCAGGTACCGACACAACCAAACTACATGCATGCATTATCTCTAAAAGAACTAGTTTTATATTCAACATATACATTAATTTATCAGTATTCATCATTACTCACATCAGTGGCCCTGGAGCGCAGGCGGGATGGCAGCAACAGGCAGTACTCTGTGGAGGCGGAGCTCCTGTTACCCGGTGTGGTTGGTACCAGGATGCTGGGACTGATGGAGCAGAAGGGCTCACTGTGGAGCTCCGCACTTAGGCTCAGATATGGTCTGGGAGGTGAGTGACTTAAAATTGTATATTGTAAAGTTTTTATGCCACAAGGCGGTTAACGCTGCTGCTCATACAAGTAAATGCTAAAAAGTAAAGAAACAAAACCACATAGAAGCTTACTGATAGCGCTGCTCTATCCCGCAGGTTGATTTAGTGTCATTTGCAGAGGTTAGGAAGTATTTTCTGTGATACAGTGATACATTTGGGAAAAACAACTGACTATCACACGTCCAGTTTATAACATGGACTCTCACAATCAAGGATGCTAGGATCCTAGGCTGAATCCAAATGTTCACCCTCCAAATGTCCACTTGCGGACTTGAGCCCTCACGGACTTCAGTCATACGCTCTGTGACGTGTTCTCTGTCATCACGTAAAGTCTGTTAGGGCAGGGACTGCAAGCTGCTGATAGATAAGCCTCAAGTCTGATTTACTCGTTGCCGTGGAAATGTAAAAATGACAACGACATTCATTTCCATGGTGATCACTTCTGTCATATTCTGTCTGCTCATTAGTCCCTGCAGATAACAAGATGTAAATCCCATGTATAGGCTTTTTTGTGACTGAACAAAATATTATTCACACTTTCCTATACAACATATAGGCTACACGTATTTGTCGTGATGTGGTTGAATATTATTTCTGGCCTAAATTATTCACGGAACATTTTAAGATAGTCATTTCTCGTAAATTTGTTTTGTTTTTTGGTAGACCTTTGGAAAAAATTAGAGTGTCATGTGCATATTGCTTTGAACTGTGGGTTAATAACTTGAGAAGTCCAGTGAAGTCTGCACCCCAAGCAAAGTCTGCAGAAAGTCTGCTTGAGGCCGCTTGTAGATCAGATGAATTGTGTCTTTGAACAGCTCTCAGCACTTGTGAATCTTGTGAGTGCGCCCGCAAAGTCCAGAGATTTGGATTCAGCTCTACTTCTTTGAGAAGCACCGAGTGTCACAGTATAACAAACATTTTCTTATTTAGAAAGAAATATTGCTGTTGTGTTGTTAAAATGGCATTTGTACATAATCACCATAAAGGAAATGCATTTGAGCCTTATTGACTTCCCATCAGTCTACAAAAAATGAACCTGTTTACATTTGGAGAAATTGCTCAGTTTTCCAGTAAATTTCTCACTTTCAGGGAGAATATGTGGACCACAAATATTGACCCTTGACCCCTATACAGGTGATGCCCGGCACCTGCGTCAGGAGTGCTACATGTCTCAGAGACTCCGGAGTGAGAGGGACTCTAACCTCACATACATCATGAGAGCGGATCATGAATTCTACTGCTCCAACACGGCTCCTATAAACCACAAGGTATCATCCACGCTTATGCTGCTGATTTCCAGCTTCTGAGATGGATTCATTTCTAGCTGGAAGAAACAGGTAACTGAGCTCTGCGGTTTCTCATTTCTGTGTGTCTGCAGATCCACCTCAGGCACGAGGAAAGCCCCATCCACATTAAATCATCCCTGGACATGAGCTATGGCAAACACTGGGATGAGATTAACAACAAACGCACACTTCTGCTGAGCCAGTCCTTCAAAAACCAATCCACACAAAATCATACCAGCTACATACTGGAGGTAAACAGAGCTACATCTGTGATGGCTCAAAAGAGTTTGTGTTCCTACACATAAATATATTTCTAAATGCATTGGTTACTGTGCGATAATCCCTGTATTTACATTATTAAAGGGAAATTTACTGATTTTCAACAAGCTTTGTATCAAAACAATGTGGGTAGTATGTGTTGAAAAAGTGTGGTAAACTTCCCTCCATCTAACCAGTTTCGTAGATATTCCTCCTTTCTCACCTTTCAATTATGTTATTTATGTAATTTGTAGGAGTTTCACCGGTGCTTGGGCTGTTGCTGGAATTACAGGCTGTACTTTGACATTTCCCACCACCCATGCCACAAACGTTACGGACAAAGAGTATACAGCTGATTAGGAGTTTCCTGCCCCTCTCTCTCTTTCTCTCAAACTTGGACTGAAATCTGATCAAACGGCAAAACTAGGTAGTGCTGATCGAATATAAATCAAGACTGTGTTACTGCACTGCCTATTTCTGTCCTAAAATGTTTCCAGAAACATATTTTAACGCTCGTTTTAGCTGTAATATCAAGAGTTTGTGTACAGGAAGTGGGCATCATACTTCTTCCTGCAAAGTAAAAATGGAGGCCAAATAAACAGTGATCAAACATTGAAACTAAGCAGCGCTGATCAAATATAACCATGCATATTTCTCGCCTCAAATGTTTTTAGAAACATGTTTTAGCTTACAGTTTAACTGTAATAAGAGATTGCCGGCCGCCATTATTTCACTTGGACCAGTACATATTTCATCATCCACGAGCAGGAGTGTCTGGTCTGGTGCGATGCATTCTCGTAGTTGTAGGTTTTCTACCTCTTGAGTCAAAGCGTCCTTTTTTTCTGTCTCGTCTCTGGTCATGTAGCGCCAATTTCAATAGTATTTGCATCTTTCTACTGTAATGACGGCCACGTTTTATGAGATGACTCTCTTGATGTTGTTGATGAAGTGCATTTTTTTCTTTATCCACTATTCACTCTTGTGTTATTCCAGTTCAATCTCCAGGTGCCAGAGAAGAATTTAAACTACAGGACTCAGCTGCTGCACTCTCACTTGAGACAGCCTGGATCTGAGAGCAGCACTCACCTTAAAGTCAACTACAACAACCTGATGCCGCTGGTGGCTGGATTACACTGGAAAAGCCCCCCAAGGGACACCCAACAAAAAAAATGGGAAGGTAAAATGGATATATTTAATGATATAAAGTTGTTATTGTTGGAGTCTAACCGGACAGTGAGACAGTGGTCAGCAGCATGTCTCTTTCATTGTCACTATCAGGCACATTTAACATGGACACGCCGTGGCTGTACATCTATTCTGCCCACAAACTGAGCCAGCACCAACGCCACACGTTCCAGCTCACCTCAGAGCTGACAGCCAGCAAGTGGCTGACCATCCGTAACCTCATGCTAGAAGGTTTCTACAAGGACAGGGGCAGAGAGAGGGAGGCCCGTCTGGAGCTCTACACACCAGCTACCACCTACATCCAAGTAAGGAGAGGAGCGAGAGGCTATTAGTATTTTATCATTTAACTCAGGGAAAATTGTTTTCATGATGGGGATTTTATTTGTTTGCACCAATTAGGGAAATCGTGCTGAAAAATGTATACATTTGCATACCTTTTGCAACGTCTCTGTCTATCCCAGGCTGGTGGGTGGGGCGTGGTGGGGAAGCGCAGTGTTAAGGCCTCCGGCTCACTGAGCTCCTTGTGGACTCCTCCTTTGAGAGGAGACGTATCTCTGGAGACCTCTAAATTCAGCCACACCCTGCAGATGGCCTCCACCTACGGCAAGCACAACGTCAGCATGGCTGCTGCCCTGAACACCGTGGATAAGGTTGGTGGCGACATTGTGCCGTGTCTGCGGATTTGGTGTTAAAGGGTGGACCCTAGTTTCTTGTTTGTGTTGAAAAAAACGAATGGCAACAACAATTTTTACAAATTGGTCCAGTATTGTGTGAGGTCACTACAGCCGGCAGCTGCACAACAGGCTGCAATGTAACCACTCAGGCCATTTGTGCTGTCAATGTGCGTCCACTAAAAGTTTTTGTTTTTACCACTGACAGGCTCAGATTGTTATTATAACTGTCTGACTTGATACCAAGGATCCCTACAGAGATAGACCCTGTTGTTAAAAGAGTAACATCTTTTTTGTCTAACCAGAAACAACCCCAGAATCACATCGCCAAACCAACCACACTCTATGTAAATACACTGTCATTTTAAAGTGTATAGAGCCGGAATATTTTCACATCTAACTGGTTGAATTAAGGATTTATTTAAACCAACCAGAGTAGGCGAATGCTGGACCAGTGGAAAGACAAACCTGGCTTTTGTGAATTTTATTTTTTTTCTGTCGACTTTAATTGAAGTGTTTTACAGTGATAAAATTGATAAATTGCTGTCAAACAATTAATTTATTTAAACAGCAATTAATCGCAGAATTTCAATAGTTAATTGCAATTAATAGCATTTTTAATAGCATGTTTTCAATTCCATTGTTTTGCGTTACAAAACAGTATTAAGGCATACTGACTGAGTGAAGCAATTCTTACCAGACTGTCTTGATTAGGAATCAGATGACAGCAAAAAACTGCATGGAACAAGCAAAAAAAGGGCATTTCTATAAAGGGAAGAGGTATGGCCTAATACCTATTGAACCAATTTTCATTCAGATATCCTGAGGTCAGAGGTCAACAGATCCCTTTGAAATGGCCATGCCATTCTTCCATTGCCAAATATTAATTTAACTTTGAAGTATTATTCTGCTCCTAACATGACAGTGTTCTAGTTTCTGATGATACTAGAATCATCCCTGTAGCTTTAAAACTCAGCCCGATACAGCCTCTTATAGACAGAAATGTTGGCCAGTGATTAAAAATAATTAAATATTTTAAATACAGACCTTAATCGCATCACGATTAATGCGTTAACGCTGACAGCCGACGGCTTATTTAAATGGAGTCTGGTGGGGCTGTGTCTGGTTACAGAAAAGGGATCTTACTCTTTAATATAAAGGTCTATCTCTCTGTCATCCTTTTTATAATGTTATCAGACACTTCAAATTACGACCTGAGCCTGTCAGTCGTAAAATAAGTACTTTTTGTAGGCACACATTGGCAGTGCACAAATGTCGTAAATCGTTGCATTGCAGCCTGTTTGGCGTCTGTCAACTATCCCTTAATACTGGACCAATTTAAAAAATCTCCATGACTCGCTTAGAAAAAAAAAGAGAGAAAACATGGTCAAGGTTGAAAAATACCGAAATTACCCTTGAACCCTTTTACCCTGTATACACACATTACAGAATGTCTGTCTACTTACTTTTTAAGAATTTAAAAAAGAGGCAAGCGATAGTGAAGATGACCTTCTCAAAGCCGAAGAGTGAGTCCACAGAACTGGAGTTTGAGGGAGTGGTAGAGGAGCTGAAGAAGGACAAGAAGATGTATCAGAAGACGGCGATGCTCCAGCTCAGGTCTGTGCCTCATTCTGATTGCGTTGTTATGAATCTGTTAAAGTATTTTAAAATGTTTGTGATTTTAATGCAGTAAAAAACAATGATAGTGAGAGCACTGCTGACTTTAATAGAGACACCATATCGCACAGACAGCCCTTTCAGACCTTCCCCCAGACTCTCGTTCTGCGGGAGACTTTCACTGTCGACCTTCTCAAAGGCCTCTACATCCTGCAGTCGAAAGCTAGTTTCCATGTCAACAAAGAGGTCATTCACACCCTCACCCTTGGCTACCAGCCACCGAGCCCGTTTGTAAGTTTAGTTGATTTATTAACTTAACATATGGTACTTAAACATAAACTGAGGGAGTATTCAATCACTGTATTCTGAGATTTTTATTTTTTGTGGCACTTGTTCATATTTAGGTTTGTTCTGCACTCATCCATCCTTTCAGCTCTGACATTATTCCATCAGACTCAGAAATCTGTGTGACCGTAACCAGCAACAAGGTGAGCTGCCAGTTTTTAGTATTTAAAACACTGATTTAAAAGACACTAATATTAATTGCAAATCCATTTCAACATCATTTTAGCTCCACAGACAAACATTTTTTAAACTTATTATTTTTTTAAACTTCAATTCTGGCCCTTGTCTCAGTACCTCAAATCATCCAAAATGGCACTAACTGATAATGAAACTACGAGTCCCATCTCCTTTGTACTAGTTTTAAAGATTACTAAACAGTAAGCACTTTAAATCACTCACAAAAGATGCACAACAGGCACTTTTGAATGTTCTACGATTTCTTAATATTGTTGTCTTTTATTTATTCTAACTTGTATGTATAGTTTTGAGGACTGAGGGAGCCAGAGAAGACATTTTATTGAATTTGAATGCAAAATTTTACTTTTTAGTGTATATGACAATAAACAAGCTTTTTTATACTTTGTATTAACAAACATTTTGGTGATCCGAACACAAGTGGACAGCAGAGACACATCACACTTCGCACCTGTGTCTATCGTGCATCTCAAGCTGACCACTTGTGATTAGATTTGGTTACTGTCTGGGCCGCTTCCACCACATGCATAGTAATTACGTCCACACTCTCACAATTGTTGTAACACAGGCAAGTTATAGAGCGTAAGCAGGCTGTCACCTAAACAACCACCAAGTCCTGCATTGATGACGTAGTCCTCGTAGTCTGAACCTTGACAAGTGGTTGAGAGATTGGATCACAGTGTGCCTCGGTGGTCATGTTCGTTTGTAATCGGATAACCCAAAACGCATTAATACCATGTTTAAACAGGCTTAAACTAAAACAATGTTTTGACATATATGACACACGTAAATTACAAATTGAATTGCTGGGAAATTTGTATAAAATCATACACATAACGTGCAGAACTTCGTGAGAATTTAATTAAGCAATTAATTAAAATAATTAATTGCAATGGTGTGTGGGATTTGAATATTCTATTCAGTTTGTTTGTGAAATACTTGATTTGATGTCAAAACCTGGAAAATGTGTAACCTAAGTTATATTGTGTTGATGGAGGATCTGGGGAGATATTGGGAATATTGGTGAATCTAATGTTTGATTTATATGCTCCCTTTCAGACCCAGAAAGGTGTGCAAGGGAGGTTACGTGTCGGTAGCAAAGAGAGAATGACTTTTTTCGGACAAGTTCAGTTAAACCCTTTGAACTCAAGTCGCCAAGCGATAAACATCAGAGCCAACTTCACTCATCAGCTGCAGGTAATCTGGCCTCTCTACTCAGAAAACATTTTATTAATACATTTTATTCATGGGCGCCTTTCAGGACACTCAGAAACAACAATAACAAAAAGTTAAACAATATATAAATATATCATATATAATAATATGTGTTTTACTGATAAAACAGTTGATTTGATTGATGTACAGTATGATTGCAGTCAGCAGTGTAACAAGTAATGTAAACCCACTTCCAACAGCGTACCGTGTAGTTTACAGTAGAAAAGGCCAAACTTGTGACCTGTTATTACTGTTACAGCTGCAGCTCCCCTCCTCCGCTATAGTGGAAGGAAATGTATGTTGGTCCCCCAAAAACAACAGTGACTTTGATTATCAGGCCACAGGGAAACTGAGAGTAGAGCGACAGGAGTGTCAAGTGAGTGAAAACCAACTCAACATTTAATTATTGCATGTTTAATCATCAGCATTCCTGATGAATTTATAGTGTGATTTTTTTTTTTATTTTAGCTTTCTATGCAGCTCAATGGAACGTCAGGAAGAGTCGGTCTTTACTCCTCTCTGAGCCATCCTTTCAAATCAAAGATTCCAAAAACATTAGAGGTGGGTAGGCTTTGTTATCTATCAAATTACATCATTTAGTGGTCCCAAAAGAGTCAAAAAGTCTTACAACAAATTCAGCTTCTGGAAAAACAAATAATAATGAAGCTGGCTCACTTTTAGCATCTGAGATATCTTCTCATTTCGCTTTTTTTTCATGTTAAGGTAAAGGCCACTGCAGACATTTTTGCAGTGGCTGGTACAGGAAGTAGCTCAGTGCATGTTCGGGCTGATGGCAAGGACAGGGTGAAGCTGGACACCCAGATGTCCCACTCCTTCCATAGGGGACACAGAGCTGTGGGACTGAGGATGAATGTATCGCAGAGCCTTCTGCCTTCTGCCACTGATCTGCATGTAAACATGGTTGCCAACATGTCCTCAGACAGGTATGTGCATCCACCTGTATTTTATATAAATTTATAATTTGAATTTGCCAGACTATAACAATCATATATGTGATAAATAATGTAAATTGTCTCTTTATGGACTTTTGAACGCATGCCCTGTCATCTCCAGCGTGTCTCTACATGGCGCCTACACACAGGGGCATGAGGCTCTGCTGGCTAAGGTCAAAGGCTCTCTACAAGACACACGGGGTCTCCAGCTGGCTGTGTCTGGGGATCTGAGGCACTCCATGGCCAACCTCGCTATTTTGCCTCCAGTCCTGGGGTTGGATGGGGTGCTTGGACAGTCTGACACCCTCATTGAAGGTAGAGGTTCATCTGATGGTACTAAACCTAGTAACCTAGTATTACATGATGACATTGATTTGGAAAAACCTTTACCTGAAAAAAAATCCTGGGTACTGGGAATCATTTTTAATGAAAGGGATCATTCAGAATTTTTCCTGTAGGTATGTGTGAGGTACTCATCCATATACAGTGTTTCACCTACAGTAGGTGTCTATGACACACCCCCAGTTTTGGGAAGCACACAGGAGTGCCAACACAGAAGCTAAGCAATGTACTGTTGTGGATGAGGGTAGAAACAAAACTATTTAATCACTGTTTTGTTCAATGCAGTCTTGCTTTGAAGAGAGTGATGGCTTAAATATGTTTTGTTACTGACCACATCCACAGCAGTACATTGCTTAGCTTCCATGTTGAACTCCAGCTGTCTACTGTAGGTAATATATTGACTATGGATTAGTGCCCCATAAAACCCTACTTAAAAAAATCGAAACTATCCCGTTAACTTAAATTTAGGACAGCTGAGAGTTAGAGTGATGGAGACCCTGTACAGCGTGGAGCTGAGACATCAGGAGGATCCTGGAGATTCTTCGGACAGAGAAGATGAAGAAGGCATGATGGGAAAGAAATTCCCCGTGGCCCGCGATTGGCTGTGTGTTTGGTTAGGGAAGGAGCATTTGTGTGTGAATGCGAGCCGCCGACTGGGGGATCAAGGTACGGGTGAGGTCACCACCAGACTGTCTCACTCCTTCCACTTGCTCAATGCCACAGGTAAATTTTAGTTTATACACGTTATATTTCAAGCATTATTATCTCTCCTGTTGTCTCAGTGTCTTTGTCCTCTGGATGCAGGTGTGCCTACCAGCAGTAATGCCCGGTTAACGTGGGCACAAGATGGCAGCCAACTGTCTGTCCTTGCAGAGCTGCAGGCTGGACCAGAACATCTAAAAGCTGAGTTTAATGGGGGCAAGACAGACCAGGTGTCCCCACGATGGGAGAACTTCTGCAGGTTACAGCATCAAGTCAAAGCCCTTATGAAAATAGGTGTTTCAAGCTCCATGCAAGCCAAAGCACATTACCAGGTGCAGGAATATCTTATATTTTTCTGTTCCTTACGATACCATATTTCATCAACAACCGTAGAAGCATCAATGTGTTATCTTTCTTAGAATATGTGCACATGCATATTTGTATTTCATGTATTTTTCTTTCCATTGCTAGTTAGAAACAGAAGGTCTGGACACAGGCTTTGTTCTTCACGTGGATGACGACAGAATGGTTGACATTCTTCTTAATGTTGGATCAAAAAACAGCGCAGCCATATTGGTACTGTCTCTATGGCAACAGATAAAGATGCTTCAGGGGGTTATGCCCACCTCTTTACAGGTAAACTTGACATATTTTACACACATTCATTTGCAGATATTAACCTGCAACTGAAATGAAGAACTTTGACTGTCTTTAATTGATCTTTATCCATGATCTTTATGTAGTTGATAAGTATTGTGTCTAATTCTTAAGAACAATGAGTCATTACTTATCCATAGACTCTGGATCACTGGTCAGAGGATCTGTAAATCTGTGTATCACCAGGTATGATAAAAACATATATTTTTATGTTTTTAAAAGAAAGTCTAAGTGGAAGAATGTGCAGTGTGAATAAAGAGGTCCCAAAGATTGATCCCTGATGGACACCACACTTAACCTTTCGATTTTCCCACATTAGGAAAACAGTATTTGTGTCTTGCATGTAGGACCTAAACCAGTTCAACGTATACTATACAGGATACTTCTAAATAACAATGATTAGGCTCATATGGAAGTAATCTCTCTTAATCATCACATACAACACACTACAAGTTTGTGGTGGTCTGCCTGTATTTCAGTTTTATTTTATGTGTTCAGGACATTTGTAGGTGTGCACCCTCACAGCACTCAGGTGAGGTAGGGGCTTTATAAAAAGGCAGGGACCAGGCGCTAGACTGTAAGCAGCAAGCATTCAAGAGACTGCAGAAAAAGCACAAATACAGCAAGCAAGTAAAACTATATTTATATAGAACATTTCATTCCAGTTGGAAGCACAATGCGCTGCACAATGGGCAAGGTACCTGTTGCAGGCTTACAACAAAGCTGTAAACTGACCATAAAAATTAATTAAATCTGTAAAACTATTGTTACTGTTAAAATTAAAAGAAATGATAATAAAATTAGACCATTAGCAGAGGATCATGCATATTAATTAAAATGAATAAAATAACTAAAAATAGAATAAAACCAGTAAACAAGTAAAAGTAAAAACACACCTAAGTTAAAACCAATAAAAGAAGAATAATAGCAAAATGAAAGAAAATGTGGGGTTGGCCCAGGTTGGGGTTAATTTTTTCTGGCAAGCTTGTTTACACACAGTATACTTTGAAGGGAATAGTGAAACATATTGAGATAAGAGATAATAGGAGGTGCTGGTATTTTGCTACCTTATGACAGAGCGTATTTTATTCCCCTTTTTCCAGTCTTTAAACTAAGCTAAGCTAACAGGCTGCTGGATGTAGCTTTATTTTTACTGTACGGAGTTATCAATCTTCTCATCTAACTTACAGCTAGAAAGAAAATGAGCAGAAGGAGAAGAACAGACATACTGTTTCAACATTAATCATGTGTTGTTTCATGATAAAGACTCAGATTAGCATGTTGATGTGATACAAAATTATATGTGGATTGTCTAAAGTTCAGTAATTCCTCAGAAATTCTTCTGTCTCCTTCAGTTTCTTCTTTGAAAAACAAACTTTGCCAACAGGGGGTTTTGTTTTCACAGATGAGCTGCACGGGGGACGCCACCGCAGACCGACTCTCAGCCCAGTGCTATGGAAATGTGGCGGGTCGCCCTGCGGAGGTACGACTCTTTCGCTCCTATAGACCACACAACAGGCTCTGCTATGGCTTTTTGCTTGCTCACTTTAGCCTCAATGCTCAAGCTAAAGGTTGTTACAGTTCCAGTGGACAGACGGAGCTCAGAGCTAACCTCACTCATTCTTTTCCACTACTGCTGACGTATCTGGGTGTGCCCAATGAATCTAGTCTCAGGCTTCTGCTCCGGCCTGGGCCTCAGAGGTGGGCCCTTGGGGTCGGGTTGGCTGTTGGCCCTTGGAGAATGGACTTGAATGTAGGACTGAGGTTGGAGATGCCTTGGCTGTATGGCTGGCACGGGCTGCTTGAGTTTGGGACCCACAGTGCTACACACAAGGTGGAGGTGACAGGTCGGATGAGGCTGGAAAGCTGGTGTCACATCTGGGCAGATGTCAGTGTAACATGGGACTCTGTTACCTCAAGTCTGTTGCTGTCTGTCCGGTGTAAAGGGGTGTGGAGGCTGGCATGGGTGCAGGTTAGGAGAGTTGAGGGCGGTGTACCACATAAATCCTCTTTAACTTTACATGGACAAGCAGGGAATGACGGACTGAAATGTTCTTTGGGTTTAGAAAATGAGAAGGACTCCTGTCAGTGCCTCTTGTCTGTACTGCTGAAGGACCACAAGGCTGAAGTTGGCTGGACGCTCCAGCATCACTGGGCTTCTCTTGCCTCCCTCATCCCAAACAGAGTGGACCTCCGGGGGTTGGGTCAGCTCAGTGACAACTTCCTGTCTGGAAATGCTCGACTTTTTCTCAACACCCGCTCTGCTGTGATCAACCTGACTGCTGCCTGGGAACCCTCCACATCCTTAAGGGTAGTGCTTCAGCAAAACCTGACCACCACTATTGTACCAGGGGAGCTCGCTGTTAGCGTGTCGACCATGGCTAGCCAGGCTGAATTTAAGGTGGAAAGTGATGTGTGCTCCTTACTTCTCCTGGCGAATCAACACAGCAGAGGAGAGGACAGAAGGACCCACTGGAATTTTTTTGTCCATCAGCGATGCGTCTTACTGAAGGTTAGAGAGGAAACAAGAAAAAGAGGAAACTTGTTTCCCAGCAGAAGGAAAGCCAAAGAAACATCTTCACCTTGGAGATGACTCTTGTCTTTCCATTGTAGTACAAGTTGCATCAATAACAACAGTACTGTACTAAAGAAGTATTAACAAGACCATGGTTGAAATACATGTTAACTATGAGCAGGAATCTGCGTCACTTAAGAATGAATTTTAACCGTTCAATTTGAATCTGAATATATTTGTTCAGAACTGAACTCCAGCTTAAAACTGAATGTAATGTTATGAAATTGAATTTAGGTGCTCTGAAACTGTATTTGATCCTCAGTAAAAAAAAATCAACTCCTTGTATTTTGCTTTGACAATGTAAATTCAGTTCTTGCAATTCAATTTCAATTTACCGAGACACATATTTGGTAGCTAAGATTGAGCAATCTTGTTTTTAGGTACAAAGCACTTAGTCTTACCTGTGTAAGTGCAGCAACAGAAAGTTTTCTCCGACTTATTGCCGGATCAGCTGATCCACTCCACTGTCCACTATTGGGGAGTCAAGGCCAAACTCTCTGTTGTTGCTGTTACACGTGTCTTGTGGATTGGTCCAGCAGTCCAGACACCGATTTTTTTTCCTGCCTCTGATTGACTTACCCTTGATATTCCTTCTCTAACCTATCCATGCCTTTACCATTCTGGGGATAAAACATGTGTCTGAGCATCTGGGTCCAGGATCAGCAAACTTTTTGTTGCTGCTGTTACATTTGAGCTTCCGGATCAGCTGATCTGGGGCATCTGCTGAGGTTCGCCTGGCTTAATTTGAGTTGAAAAACAAATTCGTTTTCTCATTTCTGCCACTGTCTAAATTACATTTAGCTTCAAGTGTACGGGTAAACTAATAAATTTGACAATTTCAGCAGTGGTCTTGTTGGTGTGTTTAAGTATATTTTTGTTAAATAGATTTAATGGTTATTTATTAATGTTTATCTGTAGCACTGTACATGTGTCCATATTTACAACAGTTAATACTTGCACGGTTGCACCTAATTGATTGGAAGATGTGAAGAATAGTCCCGCTTCTAATTTTTGCTTTTTGCTTTTTCCTCTGTAGGCTCTCTTGCCATCGCAGACATCAGCCAACATCTCCATCACCCGTTCTGGCTGCTCCACAAATCTCAGTACCGTCCTCCATGCTGAGGGGAAACAGAAAGGCAGCCTCAGTCTGCATTTCACTTGTCACCCCTACCTTAGCCTGAAAGCATCTGCACAGCACTCTATAGAGGCAATACAGATGCTGGGATTTCCTGCCCATGGAGCGTTCATCTTGAAGGTTTTAACTGCACATCTGCCTGGTGTTGAGGTCGGCCTGGAGTTGGGACGTTGTTATTTCAGGGGTAGTTTGGGAAAAACAGAGGCCTCACAGACAAAGGAGGAGCCGTCCTCATACGTTGTGAATGTGACCAACTACTGTCCTGCACTACAGGTCAGACAATCAATCAGTTCTGCTTGTAGAAACCTGAATAAACCTCACATGTTAAAGTTACAAATATTAATGTTACCTCTAACTGTGGCAATACATTTTCATTTCTTTCATCACAGTTTGAACATTTGTGATTTCCTACATGATTCATGCCTTGCCATGTTAACACAAAAATACAGTTTCCAGCTCGTTAGACAGCTGTAGGTCAAGCTCATTGATAATAATAGCAGAGCAGAATAACACGATAGATGATACAGCTGCTAGGTTAGATTACTATCATCACTGTTTGACTTGCTGCCGCTGTGGAGAGTCAACTCCTCTGCCAGTAAGTAATCTCAGTCTCTCAACACCCATTAACATCTTCCACGTATGTTTGTGTCACAGGGAACGATCCTCCCAGTGTCCCTGGCTCTCCAGGGTCTCCTTTCAACGGTCCCCTGCCAGTTAACCTTGACCTCATCTCTGAGGGCAAACCACCAGGACCTCTCCCTTGAGCTAAGACAATCCTGCAGACCACCGAATCTCTCTGGGACCCTCAGACACTCCTTCCCTGGCCTTAGGAGTCATGGTGTGCCCCAGGTGATCACCATAGAGACCACTGCTCCCGGAGGCCCTCAGCAGGCTGCAGCCCTGTTCATTAAAGCTGGGACATGTCACATTAGAGCCAATAGAGTCAAAGAGGTCAAAGGAAGGACACAGTGGCTCTGGGCTCTGGAGTCAAAGTGTCCAACGTTACAGGTAACGTAGGTTTTTGTGGCTGGTAACCAGTGGGGGAATGTAACTAAGTACATTTACTCAAGTACTGTAATTTAAGGTTCTTGTATTTTACTTAAGTATTTTCTTTTCATGTCATTTTATACTTTTACTCCACTGCATTTTGGAGGAAAAGATTAAGATTTTTGTATAAAAAAACATAAGAAGAGTTAATAATATATGTTATTCTGTATATTTGATATGTTAAATGTATACTACAGTTTATGCAAGTACAGCTGCAACAATTAGTGAATTAATCAATCAGTCAATTGAGAGCATTAATTTCCAACTGTTTTGAGAAACATTTACATATACATATTTATATTTTTGATTTTTGGGTTTTTTTCTTTTCTTTTCTTTTCTTTTCTTACATTATTTTGATTTATTTTGGGTGTTTTGCTTGTTTGTTTGCTTTTAGATTTTTCTGCCTTTGGTACTTTTTTTCCCTTACTTCCTTATTTGCTTACTTTTACTTAAGTAAAATTTTCAATGCAGGACTTTAACTTCAAGGAAGTATTTTTCAGTGTGGTATTAGTACTCTTACTTAAGTAAAGAATCTGAATACTTCTTTCACGACTGCCAATCACCAAAGATTTGACATGGTTTTCCATCAAATTAATCAGACAGAAGAAAATGTTGGCATTGTACATTTATGCAAACCACAGATACAATATAATTGTATGTTTTTTTAAATGTATCATATCAGCATTTCTAAAGCAATGTAGTTGTGATTATATGTATATGAGTTGAGTTTGGAATTGGGAGGTAGAGAGGATGGATAGTGTGACACCTAGGCGCCAAGCTGCAGACCACTGTTAGAGTCCAATATCAAAACTAATTTTGTACTTTTTACTTTTTTTAATGATATATTGGTTGCATTTCTCACATGACCTTTTTCTAACCATAACCAAGTGTTTTTTGTGCCTGAATATAATCACACATGAACCACAATATTGTTGAAAGCTAAAGAAATGTAAGATTTCAACCTGTCTGCTACATAACAACATAAAATGTTACATATTCATTGTTTGCAGAAATATATATTGGAACTGGGAATGATGCAGTTTTCCTTATACAGTGAATGGTCTGAATCAAAAGATCTCTTACACACGTATAATTGCTAAGAACTCTTACAAACTGCACTACAGTGTGCTTCTTCACACTGAATATTAAGACCTTCCAGAAAAAAAAACGATGTAATTAATACCATATAAATAATGAGACGCCCATTGAATTAAGCAGTCATTAGTCTTAGAAGTTATACCTAAGATTTGCAGCAAAGTCCAATTGAACAGCTCATGTACCGGTAAATGCTGCTCCACTTGGAGAGGACACTGATACAAAGATGAATGAAGATGAAGAAAGGCATTTTTAGTCTGTTTGTGTAAGAGCTTTTCATTTGTTTGATTTGATACCATCACCAGTGGTCAAAGTGACATTGGGTTTCTGTTCATTCTAGGCTCATCTGAATGGCTCAGTATGGCAGGAAACTCAGGGAATCTGGACAGCGACCGTGGACATCAATCTAAAGGGCAAAAGGGGTTTCCTGAGGCTCAATGGACGGGCCTGGCCGCAGCTGAGCGTGGAGGGCGAGCTCAGTCAAAACCTTCCTGCTCTCAAAGACTTACCAGAGCACAGCAGACTGAGAGTCGCTTGCAGGGCAGGTAAACAAAGATATGACACTGAAGCCCTCATTCAGATGGAGGAGTGTGCTGCCGGAGCCAGTGGAGTTGTGATGTCACAGTCAGGCCTGCGAGGGACGCTGGTGTATCACAACAACTGCACAGTGATTCAGGTAAACAACCACATGATTATCTGACTGTTTACTGGGGCTATAATGACTTCACTATATCATTTTGTCATTGTGTTTGTAGGATTGGGGTAGTCCGGACAGGATGCAGTCCTCTGTGTTTTTGGTTGTCTCCCCAGCTCTTGCAGAGTCTCAGGTCTCTATGATGATGGATGATACAGAGTTACAGGCCTCAGTGGCTCTTCAGAAAACTAAGGTGTGGACATGTGTGACAAAAGTGTCAATTATTTCCAGTAAAATTCACATTTCATCAGGGCCCAGCTGATGGATTTTGATTTGATCACATATTGAAAATGGGTCATTCAAAAGAGGGAAAAAAAAGATTCTGAAATCAGATTAGGTCATGTAATCCAGTTTGGTTTTGATCAGGCTCAGAACTTCAGTATGTTTGGGTCAAACATTTTTGATCCATACTTTTGATCCAAGAAATCAGGATTGTGCTGATCCCAACAGAACGCTGGATTCAGGGTGGATGTCAGGAACAAAATGTAATAAAAGTTTTAAATTGGGTCAAATATATACATAAATGTATTTATATTTTGCACCTGATTTGTTAAACTGTCACAGTGATCAACTGGATAAATTAGACATTCGACTACCTATTAGGTCTTTAGGTCAAGTAAAGTAAAATGATGAAGGATTTTGTACCCATAAAATATGATCCCAAATAACTGTCAATATCAAACAAGAAATACTCAATTTTAACTTTCATTTGTCACTTTATATTAAATAAATTGACAAATTCAATATTTGTTTCTCACAACTATACCCCCCACGCTCACAATACTGGAATTTCTTAAATGGAATACCTTGAAAAAAATATTGGATGTTTTTGCAAAATCACAAGGATACACTGACAATGAGGACAAACAATTTCAAATATTTATGTAAAATAAAAGTTAAATAAATAAAAGTTAATGTTAAATAAAAGAGAGTGAGTAAGCACAGTTGGTACCAGTGTATTGACACTGTGGATAATAAGTATTGAAACAGTTTCTAACATTCAGAATCAGTACGTCTTAATAAATTGATATTTTTAACAATACTACTAAAAAAAACAGTACAAGAGTACAATGGATTAGCTGATCCTGGACGTTAAAACATAGTATTTCCAAATCTGAAACATTCTGATCCTGATTAAAGTTTTGAACAGCTGGGCTCTTTAATACATCAAACAAAAATGAAGGGTAAAATGATTGTTTTCAGAGACAAAGGACATGATGCCTGGTATTATACATAATTCAGTGCTGTTGCTTTTTCAGGATAAAAATGAAGCATTGCTCGGTCTAAACCACTCTGTACCCCTGTTGAAGAAGCTGGGTCTCCCTGTTAATGCTGCGGTGACGATGAATTATGGGAGTCATGGAAATGGCTCATACTTTTACCTGTTTCAAAGCAGTACAGGAAGCCAAAAGGTAGGAGGCAGCGTTAACGCTCTGTGAAACAGTTTTTTGAGATGTTGGAATGAAATGCTCTTTCAAATCACACAAGCCTGAAGTCTAGGACCATAATGCTGTGCTGTATGTGCATTTATAACTGCACAAACCCTCTATGCTGCTGCATTTGATATCCTGAATGTTTTACAGCTAACTCAGGAGGTGACAGTTTCAAAGATGTCTGAAACAGTCAGACTGAAGAGCCATTTTAGACACACAGTGATCTATCTGAAGAAATTGCGAGTCCCTGCAAACAACAGCATCCAGGTTAGAAACTCAGCCATCAAGAACTATAGTTGATTGTTTTAAAGGGACAGTTCACTGCAAAATAAAAAAAATACAGTGGTGATAGCTTTGGCAGGTGTGGTTTGGTAGAAAGAAAATGGTTAAGACATGAGAAAAGTGTTAATACTAGTTCCATTACATTATAGAAAAGGCAGAAATATCTACTGCCAATATCGCCAACACTTGGCAACACTAAAACAATGTGGACTGATAAACAGCACCACAGGTAAGAGGAAAAATATGTATTTTTTAATTTTTTGGGTGGACTGTCACTTTAAAAAAAAGAAACTCACTGCATGAAGGTGCACAATCTCTAAGGTGGCTGATGAGGCAGTGACTGTGTGTGCAGGTAGAGCTCGGCTCTGCTGAGGGGAAGGCCTTGAACTTGCAGTCCCAGTTTGGAGGTCAGCAGGCAGGAGTGAGGCTTCAGATAAAATCTCTCCCAGTGACCAAAGAAATAAGAGGAACCGTATGGCACAGCTGGTCTTGGCTACAGGATAGAGGACTGCCACTTAACATAGAGGTAACATAATACACAGGTGGTTTTTGGTTCTTTACATTATATTGGTTTATTGAACTGGTATTTATAAGAGTGGATTAAAAACTCCTTGTGATTTTCTTCTCTAAGGGCCTGTGTTCCATCCAGGGAGTCTTTCCTCAGCTTCAGTCCAGAGCCCGGCTCACTGTGGATGGACACAAGCTGCTCGCCTCCGGTTTTAACGTCAGTATGGCCGATGGACGCCTGGCCCTGCTGCTCTCTTACTCTCCACCTGCTTCTTATCAAACAGGGACACAGCACAGTCTGAACGCTACCCTGACTGCTCAGTTCAAAGGTCAGATTGTATTGACAGATAGATTTCATTTTTGTGTTTAAAGGAATGCTTCACCCTCCAAATGATCATTTGTAGATCAATTACTCAGCCCATGTTATGTTGAATTCGTGAAGAAAATGTCACTTTTCTCCCGCACCTGAAGTGAGCAAGAATCCAAAAATGGAGACATTTTTTGAATGAATTGAAGTCATAGGGGCTCGTCTTAAACAACAGTGAAACTATATCAAATACAACCCATGTCTCATTTATGGGATATAATGGGAAACTGAATGGAAATTGAAACTTTGCTCTCTTCAAAGCCAGACTTCATGGACCAAAAACTGTAATTTCACATTGCTGAACACAAGAGCTGCTGATCTATCGTTGCCTGAATCAGTCAGTTTGTTTGTCTCATTGTGTGATTAGTGTTTTAAAGTGTTTGTTCAGATTTATCAAAGTCATACTATACCACGAGCAAACTAACCGATCAAGGCAGTGGTAAACCAGCAGATTTGTGTTCAGTAAGGTAAAATGAACTTCTAATTTAATTTCTTGTCAAAAAGAGCTGTCTGTTTGAGGAGTACTGAGCATACAACTGGATAAATGAGACTTGGATTATACTGCATGAGTTGTTCGAATTTGTAAACAGGTGTTTTGTTTATTTGCTGCACATAATAAAGAGCAACAATGAGGATAAAACATAGTAATGATACATGTGAGGGTGTGGTAGAAACCTATACTGGCTTATTTAAAAACCACACGCAAAAAACATATGTATAATAAAATATAAACAATACATCAATACATTTAGTTGCTAAAAATACAAAGTGTCATAGTATCAGTATAGGGTTAACAAATAAAATACGCATAATCATTGTGAACATGTGAACATCAGTCAAAGATCATTCTTGAATCAAGCAAGATATTGATAGAGTATTGCCCCTTTCACTCCAGTTTTACAAGGATTTTCTCTGTTTTTGAATTCTTTGTTCACTGTGAAGACAAGCGAGAAAAAAAAGTTCTCCACAAATTCAATGTAACAGAGTGAGTATTAATATACAAATGATCATTTGGGGCATGAAGCATTCTTTTAATATTGTCTCCTCCTTATGATTTATTATTTGCGGATGTTTCTCAGTGCCTTCTGAAGGTAAAGAGGACATGGTGATATTATTGTTTTATATAATATCAGGTTGATATTTTCTCCGTGTGTCAGAATGAGGTTTTATCTTGAATAATAACATTCAGCTGCAGTATCAAAGAGTGACCAGCTGGTGTCACCATTGGACTACATGTGGTTTTTAAAGCTTAATTTCCTTATGAAGTGAAAGTCATGGATATTTCAACTTTGAAAAGTGGACAGCTATTAGGTTTAGTCAATTTGCATTCTTATAATGGACATTAGACAATATTTAAAGTCTTATCATGGCTTTTACCCATAATAACACTGCTGATCCTCTCTGCAGGTCCTCTGCGGAGTGCCTCAGTAGATATTCATTGTCAGGACTGGAGAGTGCGAGGAGTGGGGGATGTAGGGGGCTGGGGAGCACACAGAGGATCCAAGGAGGCCAGAGTCACACTAAAACACACTGTACAGGGACAAACCAGCCCTAACTTACAGGTGAGGACAACATACAGTCAAAATTCCCTCTACTTTGCTTCTTTGTGCTATCCATCACTATGACTGTGGCTGCAGGTGGAGGCCTGGGGAAGACTTACTGAGTCCCAGCTGAGGTGCTCGATGGCTGTGAACCCTGAACTCAGTTCCTCACTGGCACTCATCATCCAGGGACACCATCTGCCTCATAGGTACTATAAAGATAAACCACATCACTCAGGCTGCCTCATCATTTATAATCAAAGCATTCGGCCACACAGATTCAGAACATCTTGTATTGATCAAACACACGCACACAAACACTTACTTTAGGTGACAGCTGTTCTTTTCTCCAGCAAGGACTTGATGGTGAAGACGGTCCACAATATTCCCAGGATGTTGGTTTACCTGCCCTCTCAGCTCAATGTCCGCTCTCAGGTAGGATCTTATTCTGAATCATTTTAAAACCAGAACTTGCTCTGCAAAATGCATACTAGAATTACAACTGTCATGCTGTTATGTTATTAATTTCTATGCATTTGTTCTATTATTTAACTAATATTTTAGGCATGATATGTCACAACATGTGTCGCCATCACTCTTCCCTCTCTCCAGCTGAACCAGTCTCAGTCCAGTGTGGCGGGTTTGGTGGAGGTGATATCAGGCAGGAGAAGGCTGTGGGCTCTGGGGGAGCTGGCAGCTATAGAGAGTGGATACAGACAGGCGGTAGAGCTCAAACATTCATACCCACAGGTATTTCTGAGCTGAAATATCTATTGACTGTGAATACAGTATATATACTATATAGTACATATAAGACTTTATTAAACTCACAGATAGTACACTGTAATTCTGGTATCAAGCATGACCACACATAATGGCCAGATCTAAAGCAGTGCACTTGATCAACCTTTAAAGGTACAGTTCACTCCAAAATCAAAAAAACATATTTTTCCTCTTATCTGTAATGCTATTAATATGCTATCAATCTAGATTGTTTTAGTGTTAGTTGCCGATTGTTGGAGATATCAGCCCTAGAACTTTATTGGGGAGAAGTAAGCCAATATAATATAATATACAAACACTCAGCAGCTCACACCAAAACAATCTAGATTGTTGAATGGCACTACAGGTAAGAGGAAAAATATGTTTTTTATTTAGGATGAACTGTCCCTTTTATTGACATGATGGTCTTTGTTGTGCAGTTGAAGCCGCTGCCCAGGATAGTCGCAGTGAGGACGGTGTATGAGGTCAGGAATTGGAGCTACCAATTTCAACATGGAGCCATTTGGGGCAGTCAGGAGTTCATCCTGTCTGGTCTTTACTCTGCACCTCCAGCACTTGGGATGGGGAACCAGACCCTGAAGAGTAAGCTATTACAGATCCACCCTGCAGAACAATAAAAACCATCACAGAGTCAATGTTTGTCCATTTCGATTCCATCTAACAGTATGTCTACATGAGGGCTAAAATAAATAAAAGACCCAGTTTATAGTTTTGGCTGACTACAAATTGTTAATGTTTTTGTTTTGTTCTTGACTTCAGTTCAGATAAACTGTATTCCCCGTTGGACCAGTTTGGAGATGACTCTTGAGCGTTCCCTCCATGGCAGACTGGACAGTGTTTTACTGGGATGGACGAGGCATGGCCGACTGGAGCAGGTCAGACTGTACAATGTGTTTCTTGATCCTGATAATGTGAAAGGCTTCATTCAAATCAATCTTTACATCTTCATTTGAATCCACTTAAAACTGTCATATTTAATTGCAAAATTTGAGTGAACGTTTTGATAAAAATGTTTAAGAATTACAAATCTGGTGTATGGAGTTTAATAGAGACTCCTGTCTTGCCATTTAACAACAAATTCTCTTTTGCTCTCTGCCGTCACAAACTGTGGTTTGCTCATCTCAAGGTCAGAGCTCTGAGCTTTTGGAGTCGATCGGAGGAGACAAATGAGACCAAATTGGAGCTGAAACAGCCTTTCTTCTCCACACTCAGCCAGATGTTCCTTCACACGGTGTCGCACTGCTCGCAGAGGGAACAACGCAGCAGCCACCAGGTAGGCTGCCACACTTTACTCTGCTTTTTACTGCCAGGGATTGCATTTGCACTTAGAGAATCATCGAAGTTTTGATTATGTGTGAAAATTATCTTGCTGAACAAAATGTATAATTTAAAACAAACAGAGTTTTTTTCTGGCAAAATCCAAAGGAAAAATCCGTTTGGCTTTTTGTAGAGGCTGATGTTAACTTCCACATTGGCCTACAAATAAACATCATCCCTGCTGCACTCAATAGGAGTTTTGTTTTTTAAACATATTTTTATGGGCCAATTCTGATAGTTTTGTATGATGTAATGTGCTGTGTAAGTAAAATAAAAGAAAGAAATATTATGAGTTTAATTGTAAATTTTACTGTATTATTATTATTTTTATTGTGCATGTAGACCCATCTTTCGTGGGACAGTGCAGTCCCTGTCAATATTTCAGTCAGCCTGAACAAACAGTGGCAGCACAACTCCAGCAGGGGGCAGGCATGTGCTCTGTTCTCAACACAACAGGTTGGTGGACCTTCTTTATACTTAAAACTCCTTATGGATGTCATGTATACTTGTGTATTGGTTGGAAGTGAGTACCCAGTTGCTTGACCCATGCGCGTGCGCGTGTGTGTGTAGATGGTAGTGTCTTCTGTGAAAGGCTGTGTGTCAGCAGGTCAAGAGGGAAACTCGTATTTACAGAATGCAGAGCTCAGATGGGACAACAAGAGCATAAAGCAAGACATGAAGTACCAGGTGCCCTGAAATTTCAAACTTTTCCTCTCTCTTCTTTCGTTGTGTGATTGCAGATGGCTGATGTTTGTGTTTCTGCATTTTTTTTCCAAGAGAGGTCCTCGAGGAATGCACAGCCTTCAGGTTAATGTTGGCCTGGAAAAAGTGTCTCCTGCACCGTGTCCATCACACACACTCCAGACTAAGATTCAGACCAACCTGAGAGATCGCTTGGAGCACACAGTGCTGCTGGGCCTCTGCCCTCCACAACCTGTGAGTGCACACTTTTCGCTTTCATTGAGGACAAATTGTGGTTGAAGAGACTGTAGCTGCTGTGTTACTATAACCGAGTAATGGTTTGTCCGTATGGTTTCTGTGATAAATGTACATAGTCTCTTAACATACATCTCTGGGGGAAAAGTATTGTAGACCATATATATATATTGTGTTATGTGTCTTATAAGTGTTTTAGACTTACAGGATTCCCTTTGTTCAGCTGTTGTTTAGTTTCTTTGTGTCTCTCAGACTTTGTCGTGGTCGGGATCCCACAGAGTGAACTCAGGACGGGAGCTGTTTTACACACAGTCTCGTCTGTCAGTGACCGGACGGCCCTACCAGTGCAGCCTCACCTTTGCCTTAACCAACTCCTCTACTGCTCAGGGATCCAACATGTCTCTGTTCTCTGAGGTCAGCACATTAATTAACAGCAATGTGTCTAATTTAAGAACCGCAGTTAAAGCTGGGGTAGAAAGTAATCTGGAAAAGAAAAAAAAAACAACAACAACAACAAAAAACGGTAGAATTTAAAAATAAACCCTCCTCATGCAGCTCCCCTCTCTCTGTCCTAAGCCCCGCCCACCAGTTGACCACAGGCTTATACACACATCTCATATAGTACCCTGGTGTTTCCCAAACTTTGGTTTATTTAATCTTGTTTTATTGTGGAGTTGTAAATCTTGTTTTATTGTAGAGTTGTACACAGGGCATTCTCTGTTTCGACCACAAATGAGGCAATTAGCTGCTAACAACCCCATGGTCTGGACTGGTTCCCTAGGAGAGGAGAGCAGGCAGCCTCTCGGACGACTCAGCTCTCGAATCAGGATTTTGCCGAAAGGTTGTACTCGCTCATCTATATTTATAGAACAGCCAAAAGGAACAACCTCTCTCTGGAATGAGCTGTGATAAGCTTAAATTTTCTATCACAGCCTAGATTTTCTAAAGCCTGAAAACAGAGCCAAGCCGAGATGTGGAAGTCTAATTTTCTGTTAGACCACTTGATTTACAATATGCTCAAAGTTTATGATGGGATTTTTGCCCAGTGACGCCAAAATAAAACTGCCTACCCTGGTTTTAAAGGAAACTTCAACTGCAAAATAGTCAGTTGTATATCTACTACCCAACCTGTGTTAAGTTGAATTTATTAAGACACCTTTGTTTTCTCGCACGTCTCCACATTGAACTAAGAATCCACAAAAGGAGAAAACATGGATTTATACTGCACAAGTTGTGTGAGTTGTAAACAGATGTTTTGGTAATTTTTTTCTGTCGTTAAATGCAGAACCTCTTTTACTTCAATTCATGAAGGATTTTCTTCATTTTGGATACTTTGTTCACTGTGGAGCCATGTGAGAAAAACAAAGTTTTCTTCTCAAATTCAGTGTGACACGGGGCTGAGTAACACTTATAAAAATGATCATTTTGTGACTGAAGTATCCATTTAAAAAGGGCACGCCATGTCACTTTTATTGGGTACGATGGTTTTATTGCTCCCAGGAATTCATTGTGACTTGGCATTAAAAGAATTGGATTAAATAGCACTCTATACACAGTGGCTAACAGCACTGCTGCTCTGTGTGTGTGCTTTTCTATTTCCATCTTTGAGAAGTCAATTTAACTTTGCAGCTTAGAATGTGAGGACATTTGGTGGTAAGTAAAGACTCGATCCTCACCTCTGCAAAGGTAAAATTTGAAAGATGCATGTAATGTGATAGTTTTAAGGAATAGTTTGCTGTTTTGGGAAATCCGCTTTTATTTGCTTTCTCATTGAGAGGGCGCTGAGAATATCACTCTGGTCTTTATCAGCAGATATTAAGCTTCAACTGATTAGCTTATCTTAGCAAATGTAACAGGGCCCCCCTACCAGAACCTTTAAAGCTCATTGATTAGCTCACTTATTATTTATATTAAACATTTGATTAACAGAAATAAGTGTAAAAATGACCAGTTGTGGTTTTATGGGAGTCTACGCTGGTGACGACAAGACAACAAGAAGTTAAGGGTCCCAGCCACATAACCCCTCATAAAACCACAATACTTTTTTTTGAGGATCCGTATGAAAATATAAGTACAAATATATGAGTTAACACTTCACAGTCTAGGATTGGTAACTGGAGTGTGGAGGTGGGGGGCAGTGCCCTGTCTTGGCCCCGGGGTTCGGGTCTCCAGCTGCAGGCCAGACTGGATCGCAGAGAAAAGATCTGGCTAAACGGGACGGCAGACGGACGATGTCTTCGGACCACAGCAGGATATATGAACGGTAAGCACAGAATAATCTCTTCAAAAAACTTTAAAAAAAAAAAAAAAACTACCAAAAATGCTAAAACGAGGACTATGAAGAATTCAATCTCTTCATGTCCAGGTCTGATCGAGGATGTCACTGTGGCGGCGTGTGTGGGAGCGAATCACAGTTTAATGCTGGATGTACAGAAAAGAGATGGCAGCAACGAACCTGAAACTCTGGGCATTGTGTCTGTGGGATCAGCCAATCAGAGGCTGATGCTGCGAGCAAGTGGCTGTTTTGAGAGTCTAACTGCAGTGGAGGTATTGCCAAAATAACGAAAATTGCCACACTTTCACTACAAACCGTATGGGGCTTTGAAATACTGTATGTTGTTTTCACAGGCACGGATTCATTACTTGAGCTCTCAGATACGGAATAAGCTGCTAGAAAGAATCAAGACGTTACAGCATCTCCTTGTTGAATTCAGACAGCAGGTAACTAAACTACTGCAGGATACTTAATATAAACAGATGTCGTGGGTTAGACTCAGCCAATAATGAAGGTGATGTAAATTTAATGATAAAATGTGCAATTTTTTTAATGTGTTCACTTCACAACTTTCTCTGCAGTCCAGGGACAGTGAGTTGCTCCAGGAGCTGAGCGCTGTGCCCCTCCACATCTCCCAGCAAGCAGAGGCTCTTCTGGAGCACAGAGACAGAGGTCTGTTGGCTCTGTGGCAGAACGGCCCCGTGCGTCACATCATGACCGACAGTCTGCCTCGCTTTCTCGGCTTGCTGCAGCACGCCTCCCTGCTGGGCCAACAGGAGCTGAGGAGTGAGTCCAGAGATACGGCAAATGGGTCATATCAACCACAACAGGCAATCGAAAATCCTAATAGGGCTCCAGCACATTTGCGTCACTGCAAGAAAATTGTAGAAACAGAAAGATTAAGAAAGCAGATATATGAGATAGCTCCCGTTCCTGCTGCCTTGTTTTGCAAATATATTTTATTTCTAATTTCATTTAAAAAAGTTATTTACTTTAAAGTAAGCCGTTCACTTCCAGTGTCAGATGTCTGTTTGATGGACAGATAGATCCACAGGCGCATTAGCTACACTGACAGAATGGTGCACTGTGGTTGTTTTTCCACATTAAATATGGTTGCTGACCTGACCTCAAGTTTTTGAGTCCTTGCGTTTCCTTTCAGGCAGAAATCTAATTTCTTCAGAAAACTCAAAATTGCAATCTAATCCTGTCTTCCTGATACATGAAAATGATCTCCTCCGTTTCACATTTTTCATTATTTTGCTCTTTCAGAATAACATATAAACCAGAATGTTTATTTTCTGTTGCTCTAATAAATGAGCCATCTCAGTGGGTGAAAAATGATTGTGCTCCATCCTCAGGGCCCCTGGCGACTCTGGCTGGTGTGTACCAAGATGTGAGGGGCCAGAGCCTGGAGGCGTTGTGGAGAGGGGCTGTGTCATTGTGGACTGACGAACTGGTGGAGGTGCTACCTGTGCTGTTGGAGAACCCACAGCTGAGGCCACTGGCTCAGGCCACTATCACCACGCTGAGGTTCGCCCTGGATGTGGTAAGAAAGCTCACCATTGCCTTTTTTTGTGTGTAAAATGTGCAGGGATGTCAAACTCACTGTATTCATGGGCCCCATACAGCGCAACTTGATCTCAAGTGGGCCACACCAGTAACTCCATTACATAATAACCTGTAAATAACAAGACCTCCACATTTTTCCTGTTCTTAAGGTTTAAAGAAGTACATTCTGAAAGGATTATCCATATACAAAACAGATGATGAACAGGCTGAAATGTCACAAGAAAAAAAATATATGTATTGAATAATATATACATATATACTATGTATATATTGTATATATACATTTTTCTGAACACTTCCACTACTGTGAAGTAATCTTGGCATCGCCACATCAAGCTCAAGTGGAAGTTATTGCAGAAGCAGATGAAGTTATCCCCTGCCTTACAAACTGTTTTCAAATCAATCTCTTAATATTAGGGTTCCACCAATAATGTTTAAAGATAGAAGTTTGATAAAGATGCTGATTGACAGTATTTTGCAAAATGTTCAGTATCTCTACATATGATCACATTAAGAATTAATTGTTTTTATAGAGAACTGTATTCTGGGAGCTATTATGCTTTTCTATATTTTGTGTCTCGTATATAGTATTACAATGAAAGATGATCATATTAGACGTGCTTAAGTTTCAGATATTAAGGTACCCGTATGTGGAAGTAATCACTGTAAGCAAAAACCTCAGGCGCCCTACCACTTTGAACGCTCAGTATTAAACTGTTTTTTCTACTCCAGCTATAGTATGATGTCATGGCGTGCTAGATTTCTACATTACGTAGCTTACATTTATACAGCCACAGGCTAATGGCAGGGAAACATTTAATCCTAGTTGCCAGTTTTTCCCCCTGACTTCGGATCATATTCCTGCTGAAACAAGTCTGGTGTGAAGATTTTGGTTTAGAAGCTTTTATTGGTCATATTTCACAAAAGAAAACGGTAAGCAGAGGCGTACAACCACAAGGTGATAATTGTAGTTTTACAGTGTGCCACAGTCTGTGTCAATGAGTGTATTTAAATGCAAACTTTTATCCCAGTTATGACTGTGTTTTTGGAGTATCCCGTTTATGTTTTCTGTATGTAAATATCCTGGTTTCAAAGACTTGGATGAACTCTTATCCTGGTTTTTATAAAGCTTGATATGCTACAGTACAAACATTTGTGATCATTTTCTGCATGTCTTCATGGGAAAAATCAACTCAAGTAGTCTGTAAAACATAAAATATGATAATAAACTTGTAAAAAGTAATTATGACAAACATATTGAATGTGAAAGAGATGCAGAGTAGACGAAGAGGCTAAATCCAGTAATGCTGAGGTAACTCTGTCAGACAAGACAAATCCAGGATAAGACTCAAAATCAGCACACTATGCAGACACACTCATGACTGTGTATTACTGGTCGGTGTTCTGTGTGAACCAGGCAGGACAGCATACTTACCATTGGGTGGAGACCAGGTCGGCGATGGCTCTGTCTGGAGTCAGGAAACGGCTGGCTTCTGTCTACAAATTCTCCCCCAGGTACTGCACTTGTCTGAGACATACATGAGAGAAGCTGCCCTTTTTTTCATAGCATTACATAAAGAGTTAAGAGAAGAGACACGTCCTTCTTTATGTAATAGCATGCCAATTACCCAGAAAGAACCAAGGTCAAAAGATGTATAATGAGCAACTTTGGTTTAGGCATTAAGGTCTTTTTTAATGTCTAGATTTGTAACAACTTTCCACAGTATTTAATAAAAATCAGTGCTTACTGCACAAAGATCAACAAGCAAAGAGCTATTACTTTTGTGAAAACTGACATGACCTTAGGCTTGCTTCAGCTACTGCGTTGCTGTTAAAGGAAAAGCTTCAGTATTTTTCAACTTGGACCCCATTTTCCCATGTTTTTGTTATAAATGACTAATGTGAAGAACAATTTTAGAAACTGGTTCAGTATGGAGCGAGAGAATGGCAGTTTGCATCAGCAAAAACAGGCTGCTGTGTAACTGTTTAATGTACTTCCAATAAAAGTGCTTGTCTTTGTCACAGGCAGACTCAGATTGTTATTGAAAGTGTATGACAGCAGTTTGGAAAGGTCAACCTTTGATTAAAGAGTTAGATTCTTTTTGTTTAACCAGACACAGAAACAATTGTGTTTAAATTGCAACTTATTTAAAAGTGCTCTTGCTCATACTGGACCAGATGCACAAGTTATTTGTATCAGTCACTTAGACACAAAAAATGGGAAACAGAGTCCAGGCTGAAAAATACCAGTTACCTATTAAACTGACAAATCAGAGCAAAAAAGATGTAAGAAAATTATTCCAGCAAGATACTTGAAATCATGTGTCCTTTGTTTTACCAGCGAGTGTTCAGTGGTAGTGTCAGTGCCGCTGCCACAGCTCCCCTGGTCCAGGGTGTCAGAGGCCAGACTGGTGGAAATCCTTCTGGAGGAGTGGCTCCTGAGGCCACTGCAGACCATCGCCTCCCTCAGGCCAACAGCTGAACTTTTCCGCCTCAAGAGGAAGATTATGGACAGCCCTTTTATATGTAAGCCTACTTTCTCAGCAATATTTACATAATGCTAATGGAGGACTTCATCAAATTAAAATTTTGTCTTTTTCTATTTCTCCCTATAAGACCAAGCTCTATTGGTGGCAGACCAATTTGTTGTGACATTTGATGGTCACCTGTATGAGCTCCCGGGCTCCTGTCCGCTTCTGCTCGCTCAAGATGTCAGCGCTGAGCCTTCATACACTCTGCTGCTCAGTTCAGACTCGCATAACTTCCTTCTGATAGGAATGGATAATAGCACTGTCAGCATTCAGCACAATGGACAGGTATGTCTTAAAGAAACATCTCACACCTTAAATGATCATCTGTATATCATTTACTGACTTCTTTTGTTGAATTCTCGCATGCCTCTGGTGAACGAAAAAACCAGCAGATGATAAAATTCTTGATGAATTGAAGTAAAAGGAGTAATGACGGAAAAACTATATCAAAACATCTCTTTACAAATGCTCACACAACTCGTGCAGTATAATCCAAGTCTCATTTATCCTCTTTTATTCTTAGTACTTCCCAAATAGATAGCCATTTCTGATTGGGAACTGCACTAAAAGTTTTTTTTTTTGTCATTGTGTGACTTTGATGTTTTAAATGGTTAGTTTGGATTTACCAAAGTCACACAATAACACAAACAAACTAAGAATTGACGAGGCAGTGGTGGACCAGCAGCTTTTGTGGTCAGAGATGTAAAATTTATGTTCTTGTCAATGGAGCCTGGCTTTAAAGAGAGAGCACGGATTTCATTTTCATGTCAGTTCTCCATCAAAGGGGCTGTCTGTTGGGGAAGAACTGAACATACGACTGGATAAATGAGACTTTTGTTATACTGCTCGTATTGTTTCAGAGTCTGTAAACAGATGTTTTGATATAGGTTTGCTGCTATTAAACTTTTACTTCAATTCTTCAATAATTTTTATCTGTTTTAGGATTTTTGGTAACCGGAGGTATGCGAGAAAAAAAAGTTTTCTTCACAAATTAGTGTAACACAGGGTGAGTAATAGACATGCAAATTGTCATTTGAGAATGAAGCATTACTTTAATATTGGTAATAAAACTCAGTGAGCACCAAAAAGGTCTGTTTTTTTTAACAAAAAAAAAATGTTTGTGTCGTAGGTGACGGCCAACTGCAACAACGCTGTAACACACACATTTCACAGTGACAATGGAGTGGCTGTCAGAAGAGGGTCAAACATAGTGCAGGCGTCCAGTCAGAGCGGAGTGTCAGTGTCATGTGACCTGTCGCTTGAGCTGTGCAGCTTGACTCTTGATGGATGGTTGCACGGTACGACTAAAACTAAAGATTCAACATGAGTTAGGAGAATAAATGACATCCATGGTTATATTTACTGATTCTCATTATTGATACAAACATGTTTTTATCTACACAGGCACATCCACTGGTCTGTTGGGAACTAATGACAATGAAGCAGGGAATGATTTTCCTCTGCCAGATGGATCTCAGGCTAAAAACCTGCAGGATTTTTTCTACGGTTGGCAGGTAGGAAGAGTAAGACTGGCAATTTTTTGGTATGGAATAGATCCTAATATATGAGCTCTGTCAGCATGAAAGTATCCAGTTCTCACTTGCAGTTTGATCATTTCAGATGAAACCAGATTGTATTAAACCGCCTGTTGCAACAGAGCACATTCCTAAAGCGGCCACAAGCCCTTTGAGCTGTGACCTTCTGTTTTCCTCTCCCGATTCTCCGCTGAGTTCCTGTTTTAGGGTGGTGAGTAGAAAAGCACGAGCTCCATCACTGTCTGCAGGGTTAATCATTTGTGGATTTAAGAAGCTGGGGAAACATATCTTGAACAGTGTCTGACAAGAAGCCCTGACCCTTCCTGATCTTTGATGGATTTTATGGCCAAAATAAGAAATTTCCCAGTTGGATGTGCTCACACCAAAGCAAACATGGCCATCTGTACTTCCCTTATAGATTAGACAAATCTGTGCTGCTGCCTGACATGCACCACTGTCTGTTTTTGATTGATTAAGCACATTTTTACAATGTGTTTTTCCTTATAGGTGGATCCTGGTCAGTTCTTGTCAGTGTGTGAGTTGAGCTCCTCCAGAGCACCCTGCAGATTAGCATCTGCTTTTGTTCATCTCTGCCAGCAGAACTATATACCTCTGGAGGTCCCAACCCAGTGCTGTAAGTCAGGCTATTATGCAACCAGACATGCATGAATCAGACTTAAACTGTGTTCTGATCAATGATTCTGAAGTAAAATGACAGATGTTTAACATTTTCCTTTTACATTTTAGTGAAAGCATGAAGCAAGGAAGAGGTGATGAAGAGCACAGATGGGTGATTTATGACCTGTTTTAGCTGCAAAAAAAACCCAAAACATTTTCACTTTTATACCACTGTTTGTGCTACGTTACCTATACAGTTACATTTTGAATATTGTATTGTATTTGTACTCTGTTGTATAGTTACACATCATTATACCTCATGTAATGTTTGTTTGTCCAGTTTAGACGTGCAGATATTGCAATAGTGTCCTGCTGCAAAGCTCTAGGCTCGGGTCAGCCTCATGGTAAACGATGACATTTGTGTATGTGTTAAGAAGGTCCCCAGAAAAGCTGCTTAGCCTTGCAGCGATTTTTCCCAGTAGCCACTCGCAAAAAGGCACATCTATAAAACTGTTGACAGGACACCTCGAACTACAAACAAGTTCAATTATGAGTCTTTCTAAAATGAATTTCTCAGCCATGGAGGTTTAGATTTTCAAAACTGTCCTTGAGCCAAGAAAAGTATTTTGAGAATCTGTGACATCATTACAATGTATAGTCTATATACCCAGTGGGAGCTTGCGAGAGAAACAATACTACGCATATTTGGTGGCCTGGATACCACAGAAGTAGACCCAAAGTAGGTAGAAACTTTTTTGGCGTATGCACCAGGTGAGCAACTCCATTGGAAGTATGCCATCATGGCATCTGGTATCTAGGTGTTAAGGTGGAAAACCACAAGTGTTTATCGCACTTCATTATCAATACATAACAGCTACACACAGTGTATTGTTTAAGCGTGCGCATCGTCACTAAATTTAGTAACCCCCTAGGCATATATTGAATACATTGTATCACAACCATGCCACTGTATAAGTAGGCCGTCTATAGGCTGAATGATCGCATTTTGATTCACCTTTACGCTACATATTGTTTGTCATGCTTATCCTTAATAAATGAGTGTATTATATGTTAAGATGCCACTGTGTATCATATATATACAGGGCGATCATCAGATTAAATAAGTCACTGATTGAGTGCTCCAGGTATGACGTTTTTTTGTAGGCCGATGCAGGAGTAAGTGTCACCTTGGTTCCCTCGTCAAAAAGCCTGTGGGATTTTTCCACTGGATTTCAGACAGAAAATAAGCTCTGTGAAAAAAGTTTATGACACTTATGGTTTCTTCAGCAAGATAATCTTCACAAGTGAAAACTACCTTTATGATTTTGGAAGCTTAAGCTATAAACGAACTACATTACTTTTGCATGACTTAATGTTGCCACAACAATGAAGCTGTAAAGCCGTGTTCGCCGTGATGATGTTATTTAATCTCATTTAACTACTTGTTAACAACTGCCCTCTTCAATATGAGTAAAAGCTTTAAAGTTCACAAGTGGAGCATTTGTTGACATATTTTATGCTGTACAACAAAATGTGAAGGTCTCTTAAGCTTGTCAACCACAGACCTTATTTCAGGCCTCAAACAAAAAAACATTCAAAAACCCATTGACTTCTAGACGAGGAAACCAGGAGTGCTGGTATGCTAACTGATTTCAGGTTATAGGACTCAATTCTGGGGTACTATACACCAAGGTAAACAATACAGCCTTAATATTGCAATATATGTGTTTATATGGTTATGTGATACAAGGTTTATTAATAACCAAATAGACAGATAGATAGATAGATAGATAGATAGAAACTCATAAGGTTATTTCTTCCTTAGCATTACTTTACCTAACTTTATAAGTTACAGTAATGTCGAAATATTAGGTTTTATTGTTTGCCAGGGTGTAGTTGGTGAAGGGCTTGTGGCTTATACAATCTAATGAATGCATGCTATTGTATCCTGATGCTTGCTCTTGCATACATAGACAATTTCAGACTCATGTCTCTGCACCTGGACTGGAAAGAGTCCAGCGGTGGAGGTGGGCCTGAGCCTGGAGCTCTGCAGCTGGACCCTTCTCACATATTGTGCCAGTAATGTGAGTGTGAACATACTGTTGGCTGCTAATCATAGGACTTACTTTATCAATAATCATGAGGCCTATATTTGTATTTTCTTTGGTCTTAAGTACAAACACTGAAAATATTTGTTACTGACTTTAGTGACTGACTTTACTAATCCTCACAACCAAATCTTGTGATCATAAAGGGATTAACAAATATGTTTTTGATGAAGTTCATTTATTATCTTATTGTATGCTATCTCACAACTGTATGTTAAATATAATAATGTTTTTCTCTTTATTGCACAGTTAATTTTTTCCCTCAAAGATGGGTATGTAGTTGTGTATCTTTGACTTCTGTCTCTGTGTGACACACTCGGCGATCCAGACGATGTTGCGACTCTCCTGTTCCTTCAGTTTGATGTAGGAGTAAAATACTCCAAAGTGGAACTGCTGCAGGAAAGCAAGTGTGTTCAGCTTCACCTGAGAAAAGACAAGTTGAAGCTGCTTAAAAAGACAGAAGGGCAGGTTTACATACAATTAAGATATACAGTTAAAACATGGATTAACTTTTGAAAAAGTTATTGGGCTGTTTCCTTGCCGCAAAAACTTTAAAAAAACGATGAAAACCACTCATTAGTCAACTTTGGGCCTGTGACACCAAGTCAATGATTGTCCATTGGTCAATGTCGGGATGTTGGTGAGCATCTGTCGCCCCAGTTTTTGTGGTGTTGGCACTAATTGTGACCCTTAACGGCTTTTATCAGCTGACTCAGCATGTTGAATCGGTGTTAGAGACGGCAGAGCTTGATGGTGAATGAAATCACTGTAACTGGCAGCTCAGCTCGGGTGTGAGGAAAGCAAACAAACCACTGAAGCTCAGAGGTGAGATTATTTCTTAACCATAGAGCTCTTTAGCAGAAATGGTTTGTGTTTTATTGTGTTATCGTCCGTTAGCACACAGTAAATATCCTTTCTTCTTTCTTGGTGTTCTTAATGCACTAACAGGCTAACAAACACCTTGAATGCTGGTATTTCCTCTCAAAAGGCACTGAACGTATGTGCTGGTTGGCTGTTTGCTATAGTCGTTGCATTTTGTTCAAGTGCAACATTTTAGCCGAGACACAGGGGACATGAGTCCATGTAACAGTAGGCCTTTGTTGCAACTCGTTCTTGATGAGGGTTTGGTTTGTCTGGGCCCTAAAATATTTACCTTTTAAATCATTGGCAGTAAAAAAAAAAAAAAATGAAAATTAATTAATTAATTAATTAATTATTACAGCTATTTTTAATACATTCAAAGTCAAACAGAAGTCAGCAGATTTGATTAGTTAGACTTTTGAAGATCATGAAAGTTATATTACCTCTTGTTCAAAGAATCTGTCCTCCAGAGTCTTAAAACCTGATCCTGGCTCAGGGTCATCAAAGATGACTTTATATGCCTGCAAGCAGGATTAAGTAAGAGTTGGACATGGCTTTCACATGTAAGCTAACTGTAATAAAAAAAAAAAAAAACAGCAGCTCTCTTGCTGAGGAGTCCTCAGAGATGTGATCAGACTCACTGGGTAACAGTCAGCCACTGCTTTGACCTGCTCGTGGTCGTCTGCTCTGGCCAGCAGTTGTAGCCCTTCAGGGTAAAGTTTGCCACAAGATGGATAGAGTGCACTTCTGTCTGCACCACTGAGATCTGTCCCAAAGGAGTTCACTGTGATGATGAAGGCTCGTCTGTCTGCCTCAAACTGCAAACACACACACACACACACACACACACACACACACACACACACAGAGCATTTCAGTGAAAAAAATCATACATATTACGTAAAACAAATGGCCTATGCAATGAAATCTGTCACAGTACCTCCAGGACAGGACACATTGTATCTTTTGTGGCGCCACCAATGTTCTTGCAGAAGAGTGGAAAGACTCTAAATATGCCTTGGAAGAGAAAAAAGAACATAAGACAAAAGCATAAGATGGAAAGCACCCCATTGTAAAACCCGTGTCCTCTGGGGTTGTTTAACGTGGTACACACAGTAGTAAGTCCAAGAACACACACACACACACACACACACACACACACACACACACATTATATAACCCAGGCATCATGGTAAATTATGATAGCCAGTACATCTTATGTCACTCTGTAGTCACCTTAAACAGTTTGTTTCTGAGGATCTCAGCTTCCATTTCATCCAGATTGGACTCAGATACAGCGTCCTGGAAAAAATCAGCTATGACACAACAACACAGTGGGCATCAGTTTGTGTTACATATTACTTTTTATCTTGCAAAACTTCAGTATGAATGGTAAAAATCATAAAACACAAGACAAGTCAAAATTCTGACCAAAGGCCTGGACAAACCAATACCGAAAAGAACTTCCAAGCACAACTTTGCTGCTAAATCAGTTCTAATGGAAATTTGTGGATTCACTCGTTGAGTTCATGTTGGTGAACACTGACCCTTTGACCAACAGAGAATTCATAATTTTAAAAGGTCTGACAACAGAAGGAACAGAGAGCCAGAGTCCAAAATGGGGAATGAACAGCATATGAATTCATAAATTATGCCCTTACTGAAAGGGTAATAATACTTTTCATACTAAATTTTACCAAATCCGGGAGTTCAAAACATATAATTTAATGACTCTACCTAGTGGTGTGTCCACCAGGATGGCCGAGTAGAGCTCAGTTGGGGTACGAGCGATGCCCACTGCTGCCATTTGGTCAAAAGCTCCCAGTGGGTGACACCGCGGGAGGAGCTCTGCCACATCCCTCTGTTTCAGAGCTCCGGTGATCAGCATCACCACATTGTCGATCATGTAGCTGTAACTATGGCAACACAGAAAACAGTAAATGGATCTGCCTTTATTTGTCTGCATGCATCCATTTTATTTATCCATTTACCTACAAATATGCTTTTATTTTTAGAAACTCATTTAAAATGAGGTTAGTGAAATGAGTTTTAATGGACTATATTATAATAGAAGGGGGAAAGGTACCTAAACCATAGTTTTCTACAGAGCCCCTAAAAGGACATTGGGAAGAAAACAAATTAGAGGGTGGAATAAAAAATAGATGGTGAAAATATATTAAATGGTAGAAAAAATTAATGGTGTTAAAAAAAAAATTCTTGGGTGAAAAAGTAGATTTTTTTTTCACCATCTATTTTTTTCCCACCATTTTTTAAAAATATATCATTTTTTTCCACCATCATTTTCCCACTCTGTTTTTAAAAACAATATTATTGTTTTTTTTATTTATTTTTTTACACATTTAATTTTTTTCCCACCATCTATTTCTGCCCCCTCCCCCCCCATGTCCCTTTAGGGGCTCTGTAGATAAGCAAAAAAATATGGATAAATAACTACAGGAAATATGTCTTGTGACCTTTGTATAATTAATAATTTAGCAAATGTAGCGTACGTTATATAGTCGAGGAAGGTAGATAGGGGAGGCAGCGCATTGGAGCGAAGGCAGCTGAATTCAGTCACCAGGCTGTCCCTCAGCTTGCTGTCCACTAGAGACACAGTCAAGTCCTCCTCAGAGGTGGACAGCAGCTTACCGTAGTCTGTGCTCTGCAAATGCAGCTTCATGTCTGAGGAGAGGAGAGGGAAGGCATAACATAAAGGTTTTGTACTCGACTCCACCTTATTTCCCCTAATGGCTGCATCTCTGACCTTAAATCAGGGTTGTTCCACAGCCGTCTCCTGTGAGCTCAAATTACAGGAATACGAAAAAGACTATCATAATACAAGACAATTAATGCATTTGTCTCTGACAATTTTTCCCCACATTTTTAAATAGATAACAGTTGATGATGACTAACTACTAACACAAACATATAGATTACATAAACACATTAGATAAACTGTAATTGCAGGGTCTGTGTCTGTCTTTCCAAGAACCACCAATCACACTGTCAACGAACACATCTGGTGAGGGTGAGTCTAAACATTCCTGTTGCTTAAAAGTAACATCTCATTAGTCTTCATCTTCACTGACTTTCTCAGTATGTTTCAATCAGATAGGAATTCCTGGTGTTCTGTTACAAAATTCAGATTATCTCCTTGAAAAATTGGATGTAGGTGAAGAAACTTGATAGAAGATGGTAAAAAGATGCCTGTCAAACTGTGGTCTTATGAGACAAAGCCATACACATGCACAAGAATGTCTGGGAATTTAAAAAAAACAAAAATCCGTCCAAGGTGATACAGTGTGATACAATATTCTTACCCTCAAGTGTGTCGCACTGGGCCAGATTGTGATAGTCGGTGCGAGTCAAGATTCCTGCCTTCATTCCGCGAACTAGACCCTCCAGATATCCGTGATCCACGTTGAAATTGAGCTCTGCCATGATGCCAAATGAGCTTTCAGCAAATGTGGTTGCAGTTGAGGTAATGTTCCTGTCCAAATATATATCTCTTTGGTTTTTTTTTTGGTTTTTTTTAATGTAACTTCTGCATTATGTCCTCTCTGACTAACATTCATGCTGTTATTTTCCCTTCCTCTTTGAAACCAAAAATTCCATAGCTGCCCTAAAAGTGTTGGCTGTCTCAGTTCCTCCTATCAAGTACATCCATCTAGCCACAAAGGTGAAAGGTTAGTGGAATTTAGGGGGATATATTGTCAGAAATGGAATATAATAAGATAAGTTTGTTTTCTTTTGTGTTTAATCACCTAAAAATTAGAATCGTCATGCCTTTCTTACCTTAGAATGAGACATTTGAATCTACATAGGGAGCAGGTCCTCGTCCATGTTGCATCACTGTGGTTCCACAGTGGCTCAGAAAGGACAAACCAAACGCTGGCTCCAGACAGGTACATTAGTGCTCATTCCAAAGTTGTCATATACTGTCGCTTTGTCAGTGATTTTGGTGTAAGATACAGGTGCCAAAAGTCACTTTTCACAGCCGTATGATAATTTGCTGGATGGCATCAAGTTAAAATGCTGCCAGTAACAACCTAATATAGGGCAGGTAAGCATCCCTGTTGGGCAGGCCAGTGAGAATGGGTCCTACAAACCCTCTATGGAAGTACAGCCAAAAAATGTTTTTCGCCTAAACATAACCATGTGCTTTTGATGATATCCTGGTGTTGGTTGCAGCATCCCAGGGCATCAACAGCAGACACAGGAGGATACCTGGAGAGTTATATGTAGACACAAAGTCCCCTGACAAAACAGTGATTTGTGATGACTTGGGATAAGAATGTGTTTCTATGTCGGTCACTGTAGTTTGCAGCCGGAGGGCATCAGAAAAACACTTTTTAAAAAATGTAAAACAGCTTTATTCAGTGTTCAAACTGGCTTAAATCAACAGTGTCCTGATGACTATTTGGGAAGATTGGACTGAGTTTTTGTAGAAGACTTATGTAAATTGCCTATATGAGTTAGGCTCACTGTGTTTTCATTTGGTCTGTTTATCATTAAGCGGACTGTGTTTTCTTGGTGTTTTTCTCTTCCTGTGTTCCTGTGCTGCCTTTCCCTCATTAGCCCAGCTACACACCTGCCATGCATCCACCTTGTTATTCTACCCTGCTCCAGAGTTTTTTTCCTGGCTAATCAGCTTTTTTTTTTTTTTTACAGCTAATCAGCTCCCTGCCTGTTCTTTACCTTATTCCCGTCACTCGAACTCCTCTGCTCTTTTCTCCTCCTGCATTTTATCCTCGCGTTGGTCCTGTGCCTAGGGGTTCTGCTCATTTTCAAAGTTTGTTTACGAGTGTTTTGGTGTTCCTGGTTTCCTTTTGGATTTGCCTGACTGTCGTGGGACAACTCTCTGTAAGTTTATTATTTGAACATTTTAATCACTCAATCACCCTGCTGCCTGCAGCCTTCTGCTTTTGGGTCCAAACCTGCCATTACCAATTTGTGACAAAAAACTTCATGAACATCTAGATCTTAAAGGTCATTTATTAATCTCATTTTCGGGTTAATTCACTGGAACATGCCTACATGCTTTAAAGCCCAGTCTGCTGTGAATGGTCAGCGTTTCCAGTTCTTTCACATGTGTACTATTTGCATTTCAGTGCCATCAGTGCAGCTGGGAAATGACTGTAATGGCACTGTATCAGCAATTTCTACCTGTACATAGTATAGTTGTGACATCACAACTTTACAGAAGTCCTGATGGCTTGTTAAAAGGTACACTTTCTTAATACAGATTTTTTGCATTTCTCTGTGAATTGAGCAATTTGATACATTCACAGTATTGATATAGCACCTATATGCGATTGATCATTTAAAAAAGATCAATCAGATCAATCAGTCAGATCAATCTGACTTTTTACAATATGGGATTTTAATCAGAAACCAAAGGTGAGCAGACATTAGCAGGTGCCAGGCTACCAGTCTGTCTTTAACATGCCAAACTGCGTCGTAGAAGAACTCATCTGTAATGTGTAATTGCTTTTTTTTTTTTTTTAGTGTTTTTTTTCTTCAGTTTTATGTTTGATTTGGGGAGGAAGAGACCTCTGCGGATATTTTGGCTCATAGTTAAAACCTCCTGAACAGTAAACACTGAAGGAATCCTAACTGGAAAAAGTTTTAGCTGGTTGCAATCTCACCAATACATGCCTCCAAATCCCCCTAAATCTTACTCACTACTCACTTTTTGTGTACTCTACACTTGGCCCATGCAGGGAGAGAGGTATGTCTTTCTTAAAAGTAGTGTATGTGTTTCAGTTACGGACCATGATGCCCTTGGACTGGAGGTCATGCAAGAGTAAGAGTACTAAAGCTGACTCACTTGTTTTATAGCAGTCAGATAAAATAAATGACCTTAACTGCGCTTTCATCCTGAAATGCTCACAATTTTTAAGTGCAATCAGTCTCAGTTTATTCATTTCTTGCACCCATGTGAGCGTGGAGCACAGATCTATGCCAAATCAGGCAGCAGAAGGCAGGTTAGACTTGTTGGGTGACCATTTCTCATTTCTTCCTATGTGCATGACTGTTTCTGCCCATAGCGTGACATAATCAGATAAAGCACGCAATTTACGTATATCAGTTGCTTCATCATGGCCATTTTTCAGTACCCTTCATATTTTGCTGTCTTTGACTCCTTCTTGCTCATGACTTTTGATGATGTACAGAACATATGATGATATCACATCCGACATAATAGCTACTGTTATATTTAATTATGTGTGCATACTTTTGCAATTAGACACCCTTCCTTCTCGTCACTCTCCACCAGAGGAGAAGCAAACAGCGTCCCAGACAAACCAATACAGTATGTGGAGAACAGATTGCTTGGATAGGATTTATGAGATGCAAAACTTCTTTATTTTGGAATTGACAGACTAATGTCACCATGTGTCTATGCATGTCCTTCCTGGATACACATATGACCCCTTACACATGAGGTTCATGTCCATTATCTCTCAGCTTTCCACAAAATCCAACCACTTAAGAATACAAAGCTGCTGTAGTCCATGTTTATCCTCAAGAAAGCATCCCAAAAACATTGGCAAGAACTATTCTTTTTGTTTGCTTTGATTGTTCAGTGTCATATTTTCTTAATTTAACATGGTTCCCTCTCATGAATCTACATACAAGCAATTCTACATTTACTTATGTACTCATTTTAGGACATTTCCAACAAAAAAGGACACCTGAAAGAAAAAAAACACAAGCAAAATATAGGGGTATGATAGATTTATTCAAATGGCAAAATTATAAACTAACGTTTACTCCTTAATCCACATGTGAATGTTAAATTATTCCACATTTGAGGACCTAAATTTTACCTTTTCGAAACGTATGAATTTGCTTCATTTTTTTCACATGTATATCATTTAATGTATATCTGGTTATTATTGTTTCCGACATGATTAACAGAAGAGCAGAGACGATGGGGATATTCCAAAGCAGCAACAGTCTGGAAATACCCAAGGCACAAAACATAGTTTACAAGCGATTGTCTACACACATGAAAAAGCATAAATCAATCAGCCACAAAATTAAACCACTGAAAGGCGAAGTGAAAACCATCCATCATCAAGTTAATATGCATTCCTCTGCTTCAAAACTTTTGGTCCTGGCATTTATGTGGATGCCACTTGACATGACACACCATCCATCCAAACAACCTAGTCTCTCTACCAACTCGTAAAAATACTAACCCAGTCAGTGGCCCTTCATAATAAACACCAACAAACCAAGACACCCTTTAGTGGCAGTATGAGAAGCACTGGGCGATGCCATTTACTGACAATCCTGTAGTATAAATATCAAGAAAGTCCACATGTGGACAGGCATGGGTTGTAGTTGGAGTCAAACAAACATCCAGACATTTACTAGGAAGCCCTCTTTTGTGTCCCATGTGAAACCAATAGTAAATCAAGTTATTCAATAACAACAGTGTGCTAATTGGTGTAGCATGCCATGCAAGTGACATATTTCGCATAACTTTACATTATGTTAATATCAAATGTACTTATTTAAAGCCATTTAAATACCAGTGTTGCCCACATGTAAGGAATAAATGTAAAACCAAAGTTTTTACATAAAGAGCTTAAGACATCATCCTTGCCTCCAAATTCTCCAGATTCCAAGAGATTGATCAGATTGAGCGTTTGTGGTAGTGCCAGTACCCCACCTCACAACCCACAAGACTTAAAGGAACCACAGCCAACACCCTGGCACCAGGCACTGCAGGACGCCCTCAGAGGTCCTGTGTCCCCCCTCGACAGGTCATAGGCCCCACTGTGGACCTGACTTGGCTCTGACCTGTTGAGACATGAAACCAGAATCTTTGGAGTCCGAGCACATCCCACTGATTCTTAACCTGACTGGAATCTGGGGAATTTAGAGGCCAGGTCGATGCCATGGGATCTTTCTTTGAGCTCTTGAGGCAATTTCCCCTCGGGGATCAATAAAGCATTTCTGATTCTGATTCTCATGTTCCTCGAGCCATTCCTGGGCAGGTTTGAGGTTGTGCCATGGCATATGCTTTTGCTGGGAGGCCCACTGCCATCTGGGAGTGCTGTTGCCATGAAGGGATTTACTTGTTCTGCAACTATGTTTGAGTGGGCTGTCAAGTCAAGTGGTGCTAACATGAATGCCAGGACCTAAGGTTTCCCAGCAGAACACTGGGTTGTAACAAGATTATCACTGTTATTCACTTCCGCTGTAAGTGTTTTTAGTGTTGTGGCTGAGTGGCGTCCGTTGCTCCTCCTTTGTTACATGTGCATGTACATCTATGCAAGTATTTTCTTATTTCTCAGAAGACCGAAGACACAAAAACACAACTTAATTCTTTAATTTCCCTTACTCATGTGTTAAAGCCACAGACAATGGAAAGAACTTTTATGTTGCTCATGATTTTTCAAATGTTTCTCTAGTTATATTCTCTGACCTGCACCCACAGGCCAGAGGGCAGTGTTTCTTCTTTGTGTGTATAGTATGACTTATCACTGTATATGTCCAGATGCTGGGCTCTGCCTGTGTATATGTGTGTTAGTGCTTCATCTACGTCTTCTTTAAGCACAGGGGGTTCACCCTCCAGCAGTGACAGATGGTGTTGAAGAGTCGACAGCGGCAGGAGGCACAGGGGTCACAGCACGGGACGTGGACGGAGCAGCTTTCCATTAGGCGGCCACAGCGACGTGCAGGGGTCATGAGGTTTGACTTGTGCTTCTGAAACAAGAGAGAGAATTTACATGTAAGTGTCTTGCAAAAAAAATAAAATAAAATTTCTGTTGACGCTTTGGAATAAAATTCACCAACACCTGCAACAAATGCAATACTTACAGTGTCAGATGACCTAAAAACTAAGTTGAACTTTTATCATCTCAAGCATTCATAAACATGCATTGCTAAAAAGCAAGAGAGCATACAGTGACATTTTATGCCATATCAAGGCAGTTCAAGAGAAACAAAGACAGCTTACAGGAGTGTGGCTTTCCTGTGGTAGAGAAATCTTTCGCCTTGCAAACAGCCGTCTGTTCTTTGCTTGACTCCAAGCTAGAGGTGAAAATAACAAGAATTTATTTGTTACTGTTAAAACACTCTATAAACATTGCTCATTACGATACCTGTACTTTTACTTAAGTCGAGGTAAAATCATTTTGCCAGAAAAACAAAAACCTCACCATACTCTTGAGACCTATACACTGGTCTCACACAAAAAAGCCTCTTGTTCATTCTCCTCTCTCCGCTCTGTCAGATCTTTGCCTCACAAAAGAAGTAAACTAGTACAAAACTATGATATCTTAAGGCTATAATCTTCTGATAGGTGTTCTTTGTCTATTTTTGGTCATCCTTCAGTTGGACGTTCCTGGAATACCTCCACAGGCAGATGTCCAGGGGTCACACTGATCAGATGTCCACACCACTTCAGCAGTCTACTTTCAAGGTAAAGGTGCTCTAGTTCCACTCTGAGCTTCTTTTGGATGTGCAAGCTGCTCACTGTCCTCTGGGAATGGGCATCTTATTGCGTCAAATGGGGGGGAATCACAGAGTAACTCACAGTACGATCATAATACATTGCTCACAATAACAAGGATATATCAATACAGCGATTCTGCAATACATGATACATTGCAAGACAATCGCACCCTAGGCAAGCACTTCCTATGTAAAGCAGTATTTTTGGCTGCAGTAGCTCTTTATGCTTTGGGGGGCCCTATTCCCAATCCCCCTTTTCCATCAAAACGAGTGTGTGTGCTGATCAGAAAAAAACAGCTAAAAATAGGCTATACACAAGGCTGCCTTTCTGTTTTTTCATGTGTGTGTTATACTCCCCACGACAGACAGGCCGTAAAACTGGGTAGTAAACAGTAGAAAGCAGCATGGAAGCCAGTAAAGGCATAAGGAAGGGGTTAAGGTTCAGTTTAGGCTCTCATCCGGAGAGCTTGGCACACTGACAGCTGATTACAGAAACTGGATTTTGTAGAATTGAAAGCTACAGTAAATGTGCATTTACCTCAAAACAATCCAAGGGGCCTCATTGACTTACAATTTGGGCGTCCTTCCATGTAGAGGCCTCCTTCAGTGATAACTCTGAGAGGTGGGCTGACATTTGTATGGTTTCCCTTGTGTAAGAGCAACTAAAGTGTCTGTGCTTACTTGTCTTCGTGCTTTGTTCATGGCCATCTGTAACTACTAGAGAGCGTTCAACATGCAATCAAATATTAAAAGAGACGCAGAAGTTTGTTTACCGTTTTCTTTGTAACCCCTCCTTCATCCTGCCTGATATGTCAGCCTGTTGGCAGGATGATGTATTACTGATCATCTGGAAGTCTACATTCCCTCTCTCACATGCTTGCTGGACAGCAGCGAGGATCACATGGAAGCTATTTTGATTCACATTAAAGGGCTCATTAAATAGGTTTTGAGGAAGAGACATTCATTCGTCAGTATGTTAAAACGGTTACATCTACTGCTGACAGCTCTATTGATTTAATTATTTGGGGATGGTTTTTTGTGGTACTGCTCACGTCTAACTGTGCTATGACTCACTACATAACTCAACAACAAATTGAAGGATTTCCATGACACTTTGTACATTCATTCATGATTCCCAGAGGATGAATAGTAATGACTTTGGTGACCCCCTGACTTTTCTTCTAGCACCACCAGCAGGTTATTAATTGTGTTTTCAAGGCCTCTTTTTCACTGCATAAAAACACTGCTAACATCTGGCTTTTAATGCAATGGGTATTCACACTCAGGTCAAAAGACTGCAGTAGTCATGGGTATTTATTACCTTTGGCAAGTACCAAATCAGCAGCGATGTATACATGAACCAAATTCAGGTAGATTTTTACTTGTTGCACACACACACACACACACACACACACACACACACACACACACTGCTCTACTAGCAATGGGGAAGCAATCTATAGCCTATTTTTATTGGGTTTACCTGTCTTTAAAAAAAACATTTGCATATGCTTATATGGTGAAAAAGGAGTATAAGTGAAATATCAGCTATTGGACGGCCGTGAAATGTGGTATAGATTCCCATGTTACCCTGTCTCCGGAGGGGATGCAGTAATGGGGGACGAGTGTTTCTATCATCGCTCTCCAGCTTGAACTGACGACAGTTCCAAACTTTAGAAAGGGATCACGACAATCAGAGATTTTGTTGTATACACCTAATAAAGCCAAACACCACTGACAACATTGTGTGGAATACAATGAGCAGAGTGTGTTTTTGTTTCCAGCAAATTAATTCAGATCATCTGCACAGATGGGCATAATTTATTTGCTTTGAAGCAGCTAAAAGAAATAGCAGCTCAGACTGTCCCTGTTCCAATGAAAATCAAAACTGATTTGACTCTATACCTCCTCTGCTAGCCGTTCTTTTGATCATCACAAGGTTAAATTAATCATCTCAGACACTGGAACCTTCAATTCACTGACACGCTATCTATTGCAACCTAGATGCCGTGCAAATTCAAATCTAAAAACCCTCTTTCTGTGCTCCGACCACTTTCCTTCTCTCCCATGACTCATGGCTGCTGCACCCTCTAATCCACGCTGTAAAATCTGACAAGTCAATCTGTTGCAACTTAAAAATGACAAGTTGCGCAACTTCAGTAAATCAAGTTAGTCTGACTTAACCTTATCATGACAAAGATGAGAAAATACAAATATGATTGACTATAATCCAACCAGCTGAAGTTGCTAAAACTTAGAAAGATAAATTTAATCAAACTTGTCATTTTTAAGTTTAAACAACTTAACAAAATTGAGTACATAAAACTAAATTTTAAGTAAATTTAACAATTAGATATAAAGTTAACATGAATTAAAATTAATAGTTATGTTTACTTACATTTTTTCAAGGCAATGGATTTTCTAGATTTGTTAAAGTAAAACCCCTTTTCTGTCATTTTACAGCACAGCTCCACACCTCTGACTTGTCTTTGGCCAGATGTTCACACTTCGTCTGTTTTGTTTTTTTGCAAGAATTATCTTAATCTCAGTGGTGATAAATTCATCTCCTGCTGATGAAGAGGTCCTCATTCATGCTCATATCTTCCCCTTTTAGATATCTATATTTGACCACATGATATAGAGAATTTTCTGGGGACCAATATCTGTCTTCTAAACAAATTATAATGCACACACATTTCCCCTCATTTTCTCCCATTCTGTCCATGTTTAAGGGCTTGCCTTTAGTAATAACGTTTATAGTGAGATTGCCTTTTTGAATGCTTTTGAGAGTCACAGCACTGTAAATCTGACAACTTGATTTTATTTTAGAAAATCTTGGAAACCAATTGCCTTGAAAAAGGTAAGAAAATATTACTATTAGTCTTAGGTTATGTTTACTTTATATCTAATCTTTATCTCAAAATTTAGCTGTATTTACTGCATTTTGTGAAGTTGTTGCAATTTAAATATCCTTACTTAAACCTTAGAAAAATCCTTTTTGTCATGACCAAGTTAAGTTAGATTAACTTGGTTTACTGAAATTGTTTACACTAAATAATGAAGTAATTTCCCATGATATTTTTAAGTTTCAGATACTTTACAAAATTATGTACACTCTTCAGAATTATGAGTAAACTAAACATTTAGATATGAACTATAAAAAACTCAAGATCAATTGTTTTATGAATGTACCTTTATCCTAGATTTTTTTGAAAAGTAAAATCAATTTATCAGATTTTTCAGTAAGGCTGTCTACGTGGTGTCGAATCTGAGTCAAATCCACCCCTTGCTCCTCCACAGCTTATCCAAATATAGTCACTCAAACCAAAATGACGTTGGCTGAATGTCAAACTCTAGGCTTCAAAAATGCAGTCCAACAAATGGGTGATATCACTGTAGCCATGTCTATTATTTATACAGTGCGTTATTTTAACACATTGAAAATTTCATCCTACTTGAATTGTCATAAAAAAAGAAAATGTTAATAGGCAGCTGTCCACGTTGGATTTCTTTCGCAGAAGCACAAGTACACCAAACAGTGCAGGAAAAAAACTGTAAAAACAATTTGATGCATGCAATTTATAAATTACATGCAACAGTGCATGTACATGAAGAAGTATTTTAAGCCCTGTCCAACTACCTCCGAACCTGCATAACTGTTGGGTGTGGTCAGAAGTGCACTCTGTTCACCTGTAACCACACCCAACAGTGATATCACGGTGTGTTGATCGCACCGTCAGTACACTTCACTGCAGCAAGAACTTAACCTGCACCAAGAAATATATTTAACTAACAACAGAAAAGATGATGATTTTTGTCGGTTTTATGGCTTCAACACTACTGTTTGGTTCAGTCTAACTGTTTTGTTTTGTTTTTTCAAAGTTAGCAACTGGCAGGTGAACACAGTGAAGCATTTAACAGCTAGGGGATATTTCCCTTGAAAGTAGAGGGATATTGAACAAAACGCTCAGTCTCTTAAATTTACACTCTTAAAATAGTGTAACTATTTTACACGGACATTCACCGGGTAGTCAGAAACATTACTTCATATGCATACCGATTTTGTTTTCCATCCATTGGATGTGTGTCAAATGCTTGTTACTACACTTGTTATTTAAACTACAATACTTTCAGCTAGTTACTGTAAAAAGGAGCAATCCCTTTTTCAGCTGCAGACAAACCATTTCCCCATTGCATAATTTGCAATAGTGTGAGTGGAACATGCAATCTAAATCTTAATTCTTTAATGTTTCTACTGCTTTGGATGTCTGTTTACAATGTTTGCAGCAGTAAAACAGGCTTAATACACAAGGAAATGTATTTTAATATCCTCAAGTGAAACTCTTGTTGGTATACTTGTAATTGCTGTGGTCAAAAAATAATTGATTGGGTTCTTAAGCCTGACAGACTCCGAATGTGTCCTGCTCATAATGTGTTGCAACGCTCCCATAAAGGAAATTGAGACATACCAAAATAAAACCATAATTTTCCCAAATGAAAGTGTTCAAACTTTTTTGCTTCAAGAACTGTAAATCATACCAGATGTAGCTTGCATGGATTAGTACAGTAATATGCAGGACTGGTTAAACGATTAAGAAAATACTTTTAACAAATACTTTACTTATATAATTGCCCTGTTCAATTTTTTTTTTCCTTGCATCCATCCGTGGAAAACAAATGAATAGATTAATTGGCTCATTGCGGACCAAATCTGTTCAAATAGTCACACAACTCATGCAGTAATCAAGTCTCATTTACCCAGTTGTATGCTCAGTAATACCCACACACATTTTCACGTAGAAAACAAAAAAACAAATAACTGCTAAATATTAAGGCCTGGCTTATATAGTAAAATTGATGTCTGGCTTTCAAGAGAGTATAAGCTTCACTTTCAGTTAAGTTTTAAACAGTAAGATTTTAGCATGGTTCCCAATCAATCAAGAAATCAACATGTTTTATGTCTTCTGTGGAATCATGCAAGAATTCTTCTTCACAAACATCAAGGAAACCCAGCATGACTAATGGATTTAAAAATGGTCATTTGGTGGGTGAAGTATTCCTCTAAATAAAAGACAAAAGATCATTATTATATTGTGGTTCTGTTAACTTCTAATGCAATCATCAAACCACTTTAGATGAAACTTCCTTAAAAAATTTGTTTAAAATAATTTGAAAAAGAACAAAAAAAAAATGTTGGAACAACTTTATTTTATAAGTAATTACTTAAAATGTGTTCAAAAATATATGGTAATTTCTTTTAGATAATATGAAAAACCTAGTTGGAACAAATTAACTTGTAAGGGACATCCACTTAAAAACTTGGCTTTATAATTACGGTAATTAAGTCTTAAAGGGAATTAAAGTGTTAAAGAGAATAGGTTTCGATAAATTTGAGTTTGATTGAATTAATCAGACTCCTCAATGTTTGTTTTCGTTGGGCATTGTAAATAGCTTCATTGCAAAACCTGCTTTGTACGGACTGATAATTGTAAAATTACAGAGTGTTAATATATATATATATATATATATATATATATATATATATATACTTAATAAAAATTAAATACAAAAATGAGTCACCTGCGTCTCTTCAGATTACAAATATAGCCTACTTATTTGATTATTTTACTGTCTACTTTCCAAAACAATTCCATAGATACTCTTACTAACTACACAGCAAATAGGTGTTACAAGGGCGCAATAGGACATACGGTGACCACATCAATCTATTAGCGCCACATACATTATTTAGAGCAGTCATTATGTTTCCTTTCAAACATTTGTCTTCAGGGTGTTGCATTAAAACGCATCTTTTGAGGCTCACAGCAAAACGAAAAGCAATCTAAATTTTTTTTTATATATACATAGGCTATATATATACATATATAAAACGGGTGAATCCTCACCTGTGTCATTGTCCGTCTGCCTCAAATCTTTCTTCGTGTTCTCTGCCCAGGAAAGCGGGAAGGTAAGCAGAAAGAAGCACAACAAGTGTCTGCCGCTGATTTTCCTCATGATGATGATGTTGAAGAGATCTGTTGTAAAAAAAAAATACAAAATAAAAAAATCAGTCTCACGTAAGTGAAAGAAATCACAGACTGCCTGGTGCTACGGGGTGAATATAATCTATGACTCACGTACTTCTCCTCCTTTAAATCCTCACTTCAGCCCCCTCAGGTTTGTGTCTGGCTGTGAAGGGGTTTATTTCTGCCTCCAACGCACGCGGAGTGACGGAGGACGAGACGCCCCCCACGTGACGAACTGGACGCATTGCAGGAGATGACTGTTGCCCAGGTAACAGACAACAGACCAGACTCAGAGGTGAGGAGTTACTTTGTGTAAACAAACATAATAAAAGATGGAGGATTTAGGGATTTTGGGGGACCGAGACAAGCCCCACCTTTATGCCTCATTCTCAGCCTTTCACAGATAGACAACATTTGAGGTTTTTGATCTCCATTATTACAATAGCTGCAAAAACTTGATTTCTTTCCTGCCCTTCTTAGACTTAAGCCGTCTACAGCTACAAAGTGCTTTCATACAAGTAGTGGAGACTGGGAACAGTTGCAACACAAAACCCTTTTGCAACATTGCAGAGAAAAGTTGCCATGGTCTCAGCTTGACTCGGGCCAGCTGGTGGTCTCACCTGCAACTCAGCTGGTCCACAGACTGTATATAAAGATAGACAATATGACAGCTCCTCCAAAGTGTAGATTTTCAGTCTCGATCGTCCCCTGTTGTCTGTCTAGGTCAGAAAGTCCGCCCCTCCGTGTTAGTGAATGGGACATGGATCAAACTAAAAGAACAGCCCAAATAAATTTTTCCCAGAGATGGTTTCTGAAACTGAAGTTAGTTCTCATCACCCCGATGTTCGTTCAAGTGTTTTTTTTTATGATAAGTTAATAAGTTTTTAAATTATACAAAAAGAGGAGTTTCTGCCATAATTGACAGCCATGTCAGTCAATCTATGCGCTTGCATTCGATGGAGCTGCTTGTGATTGGTCAGATGGGTGTTATAGTGGGAACTCCCCCGCTGACAGTGCTACTGCAGACTCTGGCTCTAAGTGACATCATCAGCGCAAGATGGCAATGTCTGCATCTAGGATATTTAAGCCTAATTAATTTTTGCAGTGCCCTTCTTTATATAGAGTTTGTGAGCCCAGTTTGATTTGTTTATGCTTTCTCTGTTTTATCACCAGCCCGCTGCAGATGCAGCTGTAGCAAGTATCTCACCATCACTCTCCTCATTCTTATTTTAAGAGTGAGGAACGCACATGCTCAATGATTGTTTTCCAATCCAAGGACATAAACTTATCATGGAAATTACCTAGAGATTTATCCCACCTTCAAAGCCTTATGGCTTTAAATAACTACTCTGCGTTTACTGAGAGTTCTCATTTGGACAGTATGAGATACTGAAGGTCTCATCATGTGATGTTGTTCAATGGAGATGGTTGATTGTTTTACTGTACTCATATCTGGTAACATGTGACCTAACCCTGGCCCTGAGCTGCAGTGTGTTCAGACGCCATCTGATTTTAAATCTCTGTCTGGTCTAAAAATTATTCATCTCAATGTGCACAGCTTGTTATTAAAAATCGATATGATTAGAATAGGGGTTAGATCAACAGATGTGGACATTGTTGTAGTATTTTAAACATGGCTGACAAAAGTAGTTAGGAATGAAGAGACCCCCATCTGCCTTGAATGATGCATTACAGTCTTTAAAGCACCTTTTATCCAGACTAAATTATAATAAAATTGTTTCAGCTGGTGATCTTAACTGGGATTGGCTCAAACCAATATCTAAACATTGTAAATCATTTTGTGATTCTGTCAATGATTAATTCACCATCTTGTCCAAATCATAAAAACCCATCCACCCTGATTGATTTGATCATGACTAATGTTTCTCATAAATTTTCAGCTTTTAATGTTATTTGCAGTAACCATGTGCTGTAGCTGCTAACAGGAACACTAAGATCCCTAAATTAAAACCTTGTGTCATTTTTAAGAGGGATCTCACCCATTTTCATGAACAGGGGCTTTATCATGATTTGTTTCATGTCAGTTGGAATAGAATAGAGCAGACCCCTGATGTGGAGACAGCCTGGACATTTTTTTTAATAGTGGTTTATTGCACATTTTAAATAGACATGGAGCCTTTAAGAGGATACAGAGTTAAGGGGTGTGTGATAATCCCTGGTTTTCCCCTGAACTAGCATCACCCAGTGTCACTGGGTTATTGCACTGGGATTGTTCCTGACATTTTGTGACTGGTGTTGAGTGTTCATCATAGGAACGACCTGTAGAAGGAACCTGTTCCTGTGTCTGGTTATTTTGGAAAGCAATGCACGCTCCAAGCTTCCAGAGGGGAGAAGTGTGAGCACTAATATAATTTTATAAACCTATATCAATAGCAAAGTGCCAGACATATTTCTGAGAGCCAAAAATTCTACACTTGTAAAAGTAAGGCAACCTTCAAAGAATCAGCTTTGGATGTGTTTAACATTGCCTCTTGTTAAAACTTTGCAGCTACATTACCCGCAGTGCAACTCGACAAGTCAGAGATTCAAGTGTGTTATACTTAACAGCAGCTAAAGCACCCTTAAACCACTAGCTTCAAACAGAGCTGAAGAGAGGGCTGCCAAGTCTGGTAAACTCAGCAGGTCCTATTAAACATAACATATGTTTATTATAAAAGTAGGAACACGTGTACAAAAGAGTCTGTATGCAACAACAACAAAAAAAACAAAAACAGGGTGGAATAATAAATGCTTAAAGTTTGTTTTAGTCCGTTTTAATCAGTTTCATTTGTTTCACCGGTGCGTAAACTCACACTGCAGCTTGAACCATCACTGCTGTTGCCATGGTTACCTGTCATTTCCATGGCTGGCCTTCACCTTGTTTAGTGCCCTGTGTGTGCATGAATGAACGGCACACATTTGCTAAAGGCTGCAGAAAGCTCAAAAGAAAAGTAACCAATTCAGTTTTAAATGTCATGATGGCAGAAAAAGGCCCACAAGGTCAGCAGATTTATGTCCATTTATGCCCACAGTCCTCAGATTATGTCTGATCAGGTAAAATAAGTGAATACACTTGATTGGAAGGACCTTTGTGTGTTAGGCCTTTAAAGCAGATTCAGTGCTGCCTGATTCCAGCCTCTTGAATTGTTATCCATCTCTCATTTTCTGCAGCAATGCAAAATAGTAATTCATGGAAGATATTTTGACTTGGGAAGCACAATAATATCATTGCGTCATCAGTATTGGCCAATATTGGCGTTAAAATGAAAAATCCAAATCGGCCAACATGTTGCCATCACAAACAAAGTATTTTTCTTATTTTACACAATGAATGAATATTACATACATTGAAAAACATTGTATTTCATGTCTCCATCTGCTGGTGGGCCATCACAATTAAAGTATGCATGATGTTAAATCCACTACAGAAGGGACTTGATGATCACTAAAATTAGGTGGAGAAAAAAAGTGGACATATCAGTATCAGTGTCAGTATCATTATCAGTATAGGTTATTGGTCAAATGAGTTGTTATATATCTGCAAAAAAATATATTATAATAATATATTATAAAAAGTATTGTTCATTCCTAATTTAGACATGATACAGGAGGAAAAGCACTGAAAAAAGAATGATGGTTAAATTCCATTTGGTTGCTTTGGTTCTGGGTTTTGTACATGATGGCTAATGTTCACACTGTTAATGTGACCTTTCAACATGCGTTGTGCTGTTTATGTGCTAATTGGCTAACTTGTATATTGAATCTGTCCTGTTGGTTCTCCGGCTTCCCTTTTTGAGTGATGAATATGGAAGCAAAACGTACATGCTAGATGGCAGTTTACTGTAGTCTTTGTGGTGTTAAGGTGCAACGTTTTGACACAGGCGACATGAGGTGACACAACAGTCAGCCACCGTCGCTACCAGTTCTTTGATATTGGTTTGGTGTGTCAGGGCCTTAAGAGCCAGTGAATTGGAAGGCTGGGAAAAAGTTGTTCATATCGGCTGAATAATATAAAAATCTAATAATGTTTTGTTATTTTTGTAAAAGTTAATGTTTAACAATGTTTAATGTATAGTCTCTTAAACTTGTATGACAGCTCTTCATATAGGACAAATAACAGCCACAGCTGGGGAGAAACACTCAATTGACATGGACTCTGTGTAGTTTTTGTGTGATATAACTTTCTTTAATAAACTTTTCCAATGTTGATGAAAAGAGAGGTCAGGTTAAGGTTCATATTTGGAGTAAACTCCAAAATGCGGATCAGGTGATGGGCAGAAAAAAATATTCAGTATTTTTACCGGGTACCTGCTCTCTGACAGGAGACGTCAATTTAAATATGAGAATAAATAGCAAGCACCAACTTTATTAGTTTTTTCAACCTTCATCAGATTATTTTTGTGTGTTTGAAGTCCCAAAGGATAACCAAATGTTCTCTTTGTCTAAATCGAAAAAAAATAAAAAAGATTTATCGTTACAGTCTGGACAATGACGATCCCATATTTGATTTACATTCTCCTGATCTCTGGAGAGAGTCCATCACATCTGCTGATTTTATGCACTCCTTTGAAAGGCGTAGATACTGAGTGATAACTCACTTTAATTCAAGAAAAACATCTTGATTTCATGGGCAATCTCTCCCAGTAAATATTTGGAGACATAACTCCCCAGCTGTTATGTTAAAGTCACAATATTCTTGTATTTAGTACTTCAGTTTTCTAAAATGGATACTAGATATAATTATCTAGTTTAGATATATATTTCTGCAGAATGTCAGCCTAATGTTAATCCACACACTATTCCTCTGTGTAAAAATAAAGATTTAAAATGTCTTATTAGTCTTATTTAAAGGTTCAGTGTGTATGATTTAGGGGGACGTATTGGCAGAAATGGAATATGATATAATAAATATGATTACTTCAGTGTGTAATCACCTGGAATTAAGAATCCTTGTGTCCAAGGATCCAAGGATGTTGTATTGCCATGTTTCTACAATAGCCCAGAATCAAAAAAACAGACTGTGGCTCTCAATTGGGCCTTTTACATTTTCATATTTTCGCTTTCTTGCACTGGCCTCCATAGTTGGCAGTCCATCTGCAATGAGCAGTGTTGAAAATAAGCTAAAAAAATTAAGCATGAAACTGCCTCATTCAGTGTTTTTACCAGATTAATACAGATTAATTACCAGATGATGTGATCTGATGTTATTGTAACTTTAAAAAATACAAACTCTTATGATTAAAAGAACATCTAAAAATATCACAACTTGTGTTGCAATTTTAAAACTGCTGCGAAATCAGGCATTTCAAGCAACAACAATCACAAGAAATATCTTGCAAAATCGTGGAGGGACTGTAAAATTATCAGAGAAATAGGATACTGGCGTCGCGGCCCATCTGGGACAAGATGAACAGTGTCAGAGAAACACTGATTTTTAACATGAAACTGTTTTTTACTGGTTGTACTAATCTAATCACTGGGTCAGTTTGTTTTGGAAGAGAACATCCTCTCTGCAGATAATTCAGATCCTGATGAAAAACTCCTGAACAGTGAACGTGATAGAAATCTTAACTGGGAGAGGTTTCAGCTGGTTGCAATCTGCAGTCTTTACTTAAAGATGTTACTGAGTTGCACTGTACCTTTACATAAACAGTCAGGGCAGGCGAAGGGCTTTTCTACTGACCAAATCTGACTGTTCTGTATATTGATAAACCCTTAAAATTGCTGTTTAATTTTGTTAAAAGCAATTCAGGATCAATGTTTCAGTGCCAACATAAGGGCTAATAAAAAAATCCAACTGCAAGTCATGTGGATGGAGCAGTGATGGGAAAATAAGATTAGTTATTCAATATTGGAAACACAAACAGCAGAGGGTCACTAATGTTACCTGCTATAAACCCTTAATTTCTCCTGTAAGGCTGCCTGGTGTGCTTACCATTATCCAATAAAGGTCTCTCGCCCAAATCTCCACAAGCACCAGTTCCCAATTTATAGCCCTCTACCAAATAGTGCACTAAGTGCCCTTAAGCGTTAGGTGCTTAAGGGCATGCTCTCCGCATGTCTCTCAGTAGATTCTGTTCTCTTCCTAATAATCATGCAAGAGATCATATGCAGGTCACACACAACAAAAACTTTGAGATCAACATCAGCATCTAAATTCATCTGTTGCAATAAGCTGACTAGTGTCTTATTATCTGAAATAGTTAATTTTCAGCAAATTCTGGGAAATTAAGACTTTATCAAACTACCAGTCACATTAATTACCCATTCAGCTCCATTCCCTTCAGTGTAAAACGCTTGTATTCAACAGCTAATGCATTTTTTTAAAAAAAAAAAAAATCAGCAAATCAGTGGAAAGATGAACCAAGGCAGTTTGTGAGTTATATTCTTATTCTGTCCACTTTTAATGAAGTATGTTTTGCGATGATAAAATTACAGTTTATCTAAATGGAGGCGGGTGGGTTTAGTGATGGCGGTTTTGGGCCTGTTTGTGGTTAAACATAAAGGATCTTCAACAAAAAGGTTTATCTCTATAGGGATCCTTTCCATAATGTTGTCAGACACTTTAAATATTAGCCTTAGCCTGTCAGGGACAAAAGCAAACACTTTTAGTGGACGTAAATTGATGACGTGAAGATGCCTCAAATGGTTACATAGCAGCTGTCACAGTTCTGCATCCCTGATCACCTGCAATTTTCTGCATGGCTGCTCATCCAGCTCTCAGTCTGTATTTTTCATTCACTCTGGTTGTCCTTCTACTCTCAAGCACTTTATTACAGACCAGCCCTCTGTCCTTGACCATGACACCTGCTTCTGCGTGCTTGGTTTCTGTTTGTTTGTAGCTGCTTGGCATTTCCATCCAACATCGATGCTACAGTGTGAGTGTTTTCAGTCTGCTTGTCTGCGGTTTCTTTTTTACCGTGTTGCCACACTCACCCTTGTGTGTGTGTGTCCTGTGAGCTCTTACCTGCTAGCTTCTTGACTCACCACCTGGCATTGACTTACCCTCTGCCTGTCCCCTACTTGTTTGTCGTCTTGGACCGTAAAACTACCCGGTTCTGTTTTTTCTACTGAAAAGAGAAAACCCTGTGTAGGATGGCATTCCAGAAGTTCTGGTCCGTTTCTGTGGCTTAAGGCAAAATATAGTCAATGAGGCATGTGCAGTGTGATATGTGCACTGCAGGGGTTCATGACAGCTTGATATGCACAAAATGCAAATAATAATGTGGAAATACAGGGGTTAGCACAGGTGATTTTGTCCCAAGGCCCTCCACTGGGTTAATCTTAGCATGCAAACTAAGCTCAACAGCATCACCTTAATCAAAATCCTGTGCATTAGTATGACAATATAAGTTAATACATACAAGATAATGTGAAGGTGTTTTTCGCATTCTTGAGCAACCGAAAGTTGTACTCTAGATGTTGCATTGTTACAATAGACTCAAAGTCTCACAAGAAATTGAAGAAGAAAAGGGCCCACAAGGTCAAGAAATTCAGCAAAAAGCTGCCATACAACAAAAACTATGTTTCCAAAGACCCAATCTGTTTTGTGATCGGTGCTCCAAGATCCCTCTGCGAGGCAAGTTTTCGATTTAGCTCTGGGAAATTCTCAGTTGTGAATCCCAAGTGAAACCTGTGGGCTAAACGTCAGGAAATATTTTTAAAACCTTTCCAGTACAGTCTGTCCTCTTGGCCGCCTGAATGCACAAAGCAAGTGGTCAATTAAAATAACAGCAACTCGCTGATGACTTGTTGTGCTGAGAAATTGCTCAGCATGGTCGTCTATTTGATGCAAAATCTGCAATAGATTATGAATGATTTGAGTGGTTTGTTTAACATTTTTATGAATTGTGGGATTCTGATGTTTGTTTATTTTAGGGAGGATGAAGTACTAATTTTTATTTATGTTCGGTTTTTCTTCTCCTCAGGGTGTCAGTTTTCCTGTGGGGTGCAAAACTGCTAATGCACTGACAGCTGTAGGAAATGGATTTGCAGTTTCAGATAAAAAATGTAAACTGCATTCCATCATTTTGACTGTGGTTTTTCCCTCAATGAGCGGACAACCAATGAACAGAGAGCTTTTCCCTCGTGTGTTAATGAACAGCTGGCAGGTGATTGAGGTTTTGGCGTTGAGTGAGTTTGGGATTCACATCACAGCACAACATGCTGGTTCCTCTCCCAAGATTGTCACAACTAACTATCAGTATATCCTCAGGTCTGTTAACAATCTGTTTCCTGTTAGAGACCAAATCTGTGGCCCAGATGATAACAATCCATCACAATTAAAAGCCAGTCATATCCTGCTGCCACTCCCTGTTTAATCTAAATTATCTGTGTTTTTATGTTGTTCTTTACATGGGACAGTGTGACTGTTTTGCAATTCTTGATTTGTTGTCCCAAGTCATTTTCAACTCCAAATCTTTGTGTTACAAGTCCCTAAATAAATAACTCTTTTGTCTTCCTGATGGTGGACACCTTTCCATACTGCTTGCGATTTACTGCTATGGAAGTGATTTAATGGTTTGTCAGCTGCCAAGAAGATGTGATTCACTTCACATTTTTTTCCTACAATAAAATCTATAGCCATGGGGAGTCTTTCGTAGTCAATAGGCTCAAGTCCAAGTGAGGTCACGAGTCATTAGTGTCTAAGTCAAAGTCGAATTGCAAGTTCAATGCATTTACAGGTATTCAAGACACTCAATTTCAGTGATATCAGCAGCTTTGGTCACTTTTCCTTTGAGTCACACATACATTTGATTAACTTTTTGCTCCATGATTTGGACACAGTCTTTTGTAAATGTGTGTTTTCGCTCATGATAAGTAATGTTTTGAATTATTAGTGTATGAATTAGTCAATAGTCAGTTAAGTGAGGCCAAGGATAATCAAGTTTATAAGTCAATTACAGCTTTTCCAAAAAAATGCCTTTATTAACCTTTTTTCCTTTAAATGGGAACCACCATTTTTCATCCCTATTTTTCCATGTTTCTGTTTCCAAATCTCTTTTTACAAAGAGATTATGCTGCAGGGCAGCTATGCCTTTGTGTTTCTACACAGAATCAAATAACAGCGGCATCATGCTGAGTCTGTTTATGATTTTTAGACAGCATTTTATTTATTTAGCCTTTATTTAACCATGGTTTTTCCATTGAGATGTCTTTTACAAGGGAGACCTGGCTGAGAACAGCAGCAACACAGAATTTCAACAACATATAAAATTCATATTAAAGCACATCTTTTCAAGGTTTCAAAGTCATTTAAGGTCACCATTTCTTGAAGCCTGGGATCATTTTGCAAATTGTTCATCGCTGTAGTTATCTAAAAGCATGCCAGCATCGCAGCTTCTCTGTTATATGGAGGCTTGTCTTGTCCTCAGCTCAGAGGACGAAAAGCTCCTGGACCACATTGTTTGTGTGGATATTTTCAGCTCCTGTTTTTCTTTTCTGATGTTAGCTTTAGCTGCTATTAGCTACTATTTATATCTCAATTGGTCACACAAGTAACATGCTGTCAAAATGTCACATGCGTCCTATCCTGCTGGCTGTCCCTTTTACACAGAAGCCTCTATAGCGCTAATACCACCTCTACTGCTGGCTTAAAGGCAAGACAACTTTGCCCCCCCCATTCGTAATACAGGCATGAAATTCTTCCTTTGAACAGGCAGTGCAGAAGGAGCTGAAGTGACCAGCAGAAACTATTTTTTTTTTTAATTGGTCCAGTGTTTAGAGAGAGCACCGCAGCCAGCAGTGTTGAAACAGGCTGCAATGTAACTGCTCATGGCAGCTGGAACCCTTAAATAAACCTCCATGAAAAGTGCCCCCCCCCCCCTTTTAAATGACAAAAACAAGCACTTTAAATGTCTGTAAACTGACAGGGACACAATTATCACGAGTAGTTGTGTTGCAGTCTTTTTCACTGCTACCTGCTGCAGTGCTGCTGCGCAACACCAGACCAATTTCAAGAACTGTTGTTCCCGTTACTCGATTAAACACAAAAACATGGGGAGATAGGGTCCAGGTTGAAATACCCCTTAACAAAGAATGCTAATTTGTATCCCTCCTTTTGCAGTTATATTTTATTATTTCCCAGATCACAGTTAGGCTGTAGGAGCACTTCTAGCCTCTTTAAACTTATTTTCTGACTTGGAACTCTCATTAAGTTGAGTTAGTTTATGTTGTATGTTTTATGTTTTCATAGAAAATACATATGAAATAATGTACAAGTGTATTCAGTATGGCAGTAATGCAGCCTGTTCCCAGACCTCTGAATCTCTGCCCACGTCTGTCGTCTGTTCTGTGACACAAACAGAATGAATAAAGTGGCTCTCCTTTAGTCTGATAATGAGGTTAGTATGAATGAGGTTTCAATTGGACCACACACACACACACACACACACACACACACACACACACACACACACACACACAAACACACACAAAGACACACACATTGCATTCACTAATTGTAACACTGTTATTCACTTTTCGAGAGGTAAACATTCTCAGCCCATTATGAAGGAGCACTGTGTTCAAGGTTGAGAGAGAGAAGTCCTTGCTTGTGTCGAGAGAAGAACATAAAGTTCCCATCATCCCTTTGAATCAGGTGGAGCTGCCTTATCTGTGAAAGCTGCTGTTACACTGCCACCTTCTGGTCGTATATATCTTGCATGTCTAAACTCATGAAAACACACCACATTACAGTTTGTGTCATTTGCTTGAAAATATTTGTACATTCAAAAGTGATCTTTCAAAACAATTCACACGCACAGGGTTAAACTGAAAGTCTCTGGCCAAAATAACTCATATTGTTTGCGAAATGTGAATTGTTTTAGCGAAATGCTAAAACAATCACAAAAAAAAATAAATGAATAGAAATATGCAGTAACAGTAAATATTTCCATCAAACAACAACAATTTGTGGTCAGTAGTTATAACATGTATGAAAAAAGCAAGGAAGCACATCACAGCATGACACTACAGTGATACATAGTTAAATCATTAATAAACAAACAAACAGATCCCCTCCCCCTGTCCCCTAAGATCCACTCCTCTTACATTATCTCTCACAGCGAGTAACTTTTGACCAAGGACATACCGTTCAAAAAAGAAGAAGTGTAGACAAGAAGAACAATAAACATGCATACAGCAATAATAATAATGTTTAAAAAAAACACATTATGCTCCCTCTGTGGGCTGTTGACCCTATAATCATTAAGTATTTATCATATTTTTAGTCTCTTACTTGGACCACCATTTTCTCTCTAATGCCCCCTTTCTCCTTATGTTGTATGTAAATTATTCAATTTCTTTTATTCGCTCCATCTTTCTATAGATATCATTCATTTTCTAATTAGGTACACATCCCTAGCCTCAACTAGCAAATGCCCATTTATTCACAATTTAAGGTAAATAAAGATAGAACATATACTGAACATAGACAGAGCTACTGTATTATTTACACAAGTATGTGAAAGAATAAGTGATTATATGACACATAGAAAGCACTGATGACCAACAATAAAAATGAAATACCAAAAAGTCTACATAAAATTCAAGTGTTCTGTATGATGGAATTTATAAAATAGTAAGAAGAAATAAATACTGAATGGATATACATGAACTGGATGATTATGTACAATATGTACATGTCTTGGCAATAGCTATACAGGAGGCAGGATTTATATTGACGGTGACAGATGATATTTACAGTAAAATGATGATCTATGATAGTCTAACGAATAATTCCTTGGTATTTTAGGAGATATCTGGAATTTCGTCTGAAGTAAATCAATCTCTGCCTTACCTTTCTCACCGCTGAGTCAGCATGCAGCGCTCAGGTCAGGCCCTCTGTAATGGGGACACCACGGCACTTGAAGCTTTCCACTCTCTCCACAGACAATTCATCATTAGGATTTTATAAACCTACAACACAGAGGCAAAGCCATGTATCAGCGAGCATTTGTGTCAGTTTAAAATAGAACAGAAAGCTTGATCCTCTGAAAATGGAGGATTTTGAGTGCAGCTGCTGTTGTAAAATGAAAGGACATGCTCTCACTTGTGACTGATTCTGCTTACTCAACAGTTTCGTCCAGTCGACACTTGCAAGTTGTGTAAGTTTTTTCAAGAGAGGAAGTTCTGTGATGTCAGTGTGACATCACTTGCATCGTCAGACAAGGTCTATTTTAACTTTCATCTGTTAATCACAAGTCCATCAAGGCTTTTACCTAAAAATATCTCAATTTTATACACCCATCAGTCTGAGTTCTTTCTATTCTTTCTGTCTTATATTTCCTCATTGATTGATTTAAAGTCTGTCGTACTTAAGAGATGGTAGACCTGTTAAATCCTCCCTGTGAACTTTGCCCCCTCTTTCAGGATCTTGTGGCTCAGCAGTACCACGGTGGTTGGTCTCTCCACCCAGTTAACCCCAAGGCTCCCCTCACCCTCCACCTGTGTGGATGACCCATCCAACATGGCGCCTATGGATCTACTCCAGGAGTTATGTTGGGTGGGGGCCCTAGCTGCAGCACCCCAGGGTCACACGCTTCTACTTAGGAGGTGGTGATCTGAGATCCCTTAGTCACTGGTCGTCCTGATGTCAAGGCTAGTGACTAAAAGTGACCGGGCTTTTGCCATCAGGGCCCTTACGCGCTTATGCTCTGGCATTCTCTACCTGAAGTATTATTTTTCTTTTTGATGACTGATTTATACATTTGTGATACGTAATGTTGTGGTTTATTTCCTTTTGCTCTGTTTTGCCTTTGTGCACACTATTATCCCAGCTCTTAACACTATTTTATTTATTGTAACTATTTCTTTGTTTTAGTGTCATGCACTTTGAGAGCACTTAGAAGTGAACTTTGGAGGTGAGGACTGAGTGGCAGCCATCTCTGGTGGTCTTGGTGAGCTCTTGATATAAATATAGAGTTAATATATATAAACACAGGAGCACACAGAGGGAGCATACATACATTGGTTTCAATTCTCTCGATCTGTCAGAGCTGGAAGAATGATGCACGGCAGGTTTTCTTTTCTTCCCCCAGAACTGTACAGGGACGGTCTTGTTATAGTCTTTCTGGATCATCAAAAACTCTGAGTACGTTATGTGACATCTACCGAAGCAGCACTTATAACTGATTTGTTGACAGCCTTTGCTACACAGGTTTCAGATTACAAGGGAGATGATACAATCACGTGCTGATGAATCATGTGCATGTGTCCCTCTTCTCCCCCTAGATAGAAAGTTTGTCTTCCTCTTTTTAGATGAAGCTCAATAAACAAACCCGCAGTGCTTCATATTAAAACCCTGTAACCCCTAAAGTAATGTCTAGTTAAAAATTTTTTATTAGAAATATATAAATTCTATATGTTTTTTTTTTAATGATACAGTTGTAAAAAGCCCAATAAGGAATGTCATTACAAGAGTGAAGTGTATGGATAGCTCTCGGTGACATATATTCATTTTAATGGTATTGGCTTATAGAACTGATTAGTGTTACGTTTTTATTTGGATTTATAGTTTTATTATAAACGAAGTTTCCATATAGGACTGCACTCTCTATTATTTAATGTAGATGGTTTTACCAGGAGCTGAATTATCCGCATGAGGTCTCTACCTTAACACAGAAAACATCTAACAGTAAAAATGAAAATAAATGGTCTTAACAAAACTTTTTTCAACATAAAAATATGATCATATATTTGTCATGATTGGTTAGATCAATCGTGGTTCATATCAATGAATATGTTGATGTTTTAAAACAAATTGTATATATATTTTGTATTGTATTCATCATTATGTCTCATAATATCCTCAGTTTGTCCTCAGTGTGTTTAAAACCTCCTGAGATGATTATTCTGTGAACATAATACAGCAACATGACATTATAGGCTGATTGTAAAATTAGAAGACACTCCCCTGTACATTCCAGTGGAAAGATGTTTTTGAAAAAATCCTGAGGAAAAGCTGTAAATCTTTCATTTTTTCTTTTTGACACATATAAGTAATATACCATTTCATGTTTACTATAAAAACTGTTTAATCTCAGATTATGTACTTTAAGATCCATTCACTCTAATACATAGAAATGAGTTAAACTATTTATATTTAGGAAATGTAGTGGAGAACAAGTGAAAAATGGTAGAAATATGAAAACACACACTAAAGCTACTCCAACTTTTTTAAAATTATATTATTAGAAATATATTAAATTCCTGCAAATAAATACTCCTAAATCATCCATACTGGACCTTTCAATGTACATTTACACTTCAATGTATTTTTTTAAATTTATTTTGTTTTTATTTTATTTTAAATTGTTTGATTTGCTAAATAGATTTGGAGATGTAAGACTGTACTGTCTCTTTATGTTTTATTTTATTTTATTTTTTTTAAACGTTGATATGTATTCACACATGGTACCGCCAACAGTTGTACTGGAAAGCCCCATGTTTGGGAAATTCCAGCATGTTTAAAAAAACGACGTGAACAGTTTAGCTCAAGCTCAGGGAACGTAACTGAAGTCTGAATGTGTAGTAATTCAAACACCCCATGGCCACATTTGGGCTTGCCTATATCTGCAGTTTCTCTTTGCAAACCTGTGTGTGCTCAGAGACTTGTACAATCAGTCCCAAAATAAAACAAAATCCAGGTCATCTGTCTGAATCTCCTGAAACGTGTGTCCCTGAACGTCTCACGCAGGAACCCGGAAGCGTGTCGTCATTAGCAACAACAAACCCACCTGCCTTAAATGACAGCGGCGCTCGGCAGCTCGCCGTTGTAGTTTCTCTTTGACTATGACAGCTGGTTAGAGGCAGTCTGGCAGCATAACATGAATAAACGAGCAAGTGAAAGCGTACACATTGAATTTTAATCGTTGGGTGCTCGCCGTTTTTTCGTCGCCAAACGGGTGAACGGTTTATCCTCCTTATTCTCCGCCACATTAGCTTAGCTTGCTAGCAGTCAGCGACATTATGGCATGCGTGTAGATGGGAGAGCTCTTCCACATTGCGATTACCGAAGGGGGCAGTTCTGCTTTCGGTGGATGATAAATGCTCAGAGACTTTCCGTAAAAGGCTCACAAAGTGCTATGGAGCCGTACGCGGCTATGGGTTGTATGAACATTGGCAGTCTGACCAGCACCTTACCGGTGATCCCCTACCAGAAGCTGACCGACCTGTACTACCTGAGCAGAGGGGGCTTCGGCACCGTGTTCAAGGCACAGCACTCCGACTGGAGGACCACTGTGGCTATCAAGTGCCTCAAACTCGACTGTCCTGTTGGAGAAAGGTACCCTGTGTCGATGTGATCACCTAATGTAAAGCTTTAGGCCATATGCACTGTCTGTGGATGACGCAAATTTAAAGATAAATGAATAACGTGTTATTCCAGTGAATTTTCTACAGAAAAGTTATGATCTGCCGACTGTGCAGTCACAGACAACTGTCTAAGGTAGAGATCAGAGTATCTAGACTTTAATTAGTGTCACTTTTAAACCTATAAGACTGTATCGACACCATTTTTTCTCGAGCTGCATTCGGACGCCTCTCACCCTTTCAAACCTGAGTGAACTGGTTTGATGTCTTTCATGGGGGAAAAGGCCCGAGCAATTTGGCAAGAAATATCCCACAAACTATATATATATAAATATATATATATATATGTAGTAAAAATCAGGAGTTCCCAGCTCATTTTTGGGACATATATTAAGTTACTCATTGACCTTCTCTCCATATTTTCTAAAGAAATTAAACCAATTTGCCCGGGTTAAAGGGTTAATTAAATGTTGTAGGTACAGTATCCACAGTGTGTCAGGCATTGCTTTTATTACCTGCAGCATTTGTGTTTGGATGACATTATCACTCCTCCTTCAGCTCAGGCAAAAAAAACTTGCTCAGATCCACATATAAAAACGTGATTTTGGGGGCACATTGTAATACACCAGAAGCATTAAATAAAAGTACAGAAAACTTAAGATATAAAAATGGTACAGACAAAAAATACGAGTCCAGATATGAGGACATGAAATTATCTGAATGCTAGACTAATACCTAAATGAAAAGAAATATATAATAGTATTGTAAGCAGTACAAGTTAACAAAACAACAAAGAAAACGCCTAGAGACATCAAGTGATAATAAGGCAGTAGTATGGCAAGCAGACTAAACAGAGTAATTCATGGCTAAGCAGACAAATGGATGAAGGAAAACAGATACATTTATGGAAGAAATATAAATTCGCGAAAAACTTTAAGGATTTAAAAAAAGCACATTAACATTAAGTAGAATAAGCACATGCAATTGGTGTTGATCTTGTTGTCTGGCAAGATATTTCTCTTTAAGCTTTTAAAGGTAATTTAGTTCTTGATGTTAGATGTGATGTCTCTGGGCAGCGAATTCCACAGTGCTGTAGAATAATGTATATAATGTTGTTTTAGGGTACATTTTATTTTGAGCGGACTGTGTCTACTTTAATGGCCATAATTCTTCTTGTAGAACAACACAGGCCATCTGTATTGGATTTTTAAGGGTCATGTTGATATTTGAGAGTCTAAAAATGATATGTGCATAAAATAAGAATAACATTTTTATTATTTTTTTAATACCTTTTATTTAATAGTTTTAAGAGAAATACAAAAGACATACACAACATTTCAGCTTAAGTATGACTAAGCTTGCGTATATTATGTATTGAAAAAAAAGGTATGTAAAACACACGGAATTTATCCACATGAAAAGAAAATAGAAAAAAAGACAAATGAGGGAAAAAAATAGAAAAAAGGGTGGACATAGAATGTTTTACTGTACAGTTAAACATTTTTATTATTAAGTATTTCTTAAATTTGGTAGTAAACGAATTGCAGGTTGTTTAAAAAAACATGTCAGTTCTCTGGTGGGCCAAAATATGCAGTGGAGACCCAATTTCGATGTGTGGTGTTAAACATGTATTTCACTTCATATTTCTTATGTATCAGCCAACATACAAAATAAGCCGATACTATTCGGACAGACTTTCAGGGGTTCTATTGTTGGGTGTCAGGTGTTGTGTCATTGCTTTTTCTTTGGACCAGCTGCCAGGTTTTTCTCTGGATGCTACTGTCACTATTCCTTCATGCAGTAAAGGTTCAAGAGAAACATACTCATATCCAAGTATTCAAAGCTTAGCTGCACAAATTTTTTGTCTGGGGATTTTTTTTTTGAGTGTAGTAAATCCCTTATTAGCTTGTGTAATGTGATGGCATCGCAGGGTGGAAAATAACTCTATATTATTGTTTGCTGAATTGCAGCTACATCATTTTGTGATATTACATTTCTGTAAGTTAATGATTCTGAGCAACCTGTACTAAAAAACCAACAAAATTAGCTAAAATGTGTTTTTTTGTGTGTCACATATAAAGACTTAAGCATCATATAACACATAAAAGTGGGAATTTTACACACAATTCTCATACATTTGCTATATCATGATATGAATCAATATCTTAAAGGGGATACATATGTTTGTAAACTTAGACCCTATTTTTTGTGTGGTTTTTTTTTTTGTCTGTGACTAATGGGTACATCTATTTTTTAATTTGGTCCAGTACTGAGCGAGAGTGCTGCAGCTGGCAGCAGCCAAACAGGCTGCATTATTACTACTCTGAGCATAAGCAGTCAAATTATGTCCGGTAAAAGTGTTTGTTTTTGTCATTGACAGGCTCTTATTATTGTCATAAGTGTCTGAAAATATTGTCTATAGGATCCCTACAGACATAGACCTTTTTGTTAATGAGTAAGATCCTTTTTTGTGTAAACAGAAAGATCCCTGAACTCGCTATCACCAAACCCTCCAGCTTCATCATACCACAGTTAACCTTTGATGTATCCAGTTTGATATTGTGATAATGAATTCAACCATATTGCCAAGCCCTGAACACAGACAGCTTCGAGATTCATTCCTTTGACGTGCTTCTCGGAACTCTGTGCACACCCACAACACTGTAAATGTCATCACTGTTTTGGCATTTTTATCACTTTGCGTGACAGTGAAGACTGACTCTGTGTCACTGGCTGTGTTTCAGAGAGAGGAACTGCCTGCTGAAGGAGGCCGAGGTGCTCCACAAAGCCAGGTTCAACTACATCATCCAGATCTTTGGGATCTGCAACGAGCCCGAGTTCTTCTGCATAGTCACCGAGTTTATGAGCAATGGCTCTCTGGACTTGTTGCTCCACGAGGTAGCTATATGTCATCAAGTAATTTTACAGAGAGTTGTTCATTCAGAAAATGATCTAGTTCAAATGTCATAATCCAAGAATTAAGTTGGATTAAGGATTGAAATGAAAGAAGCTTTCCATGGCTATGAGGCATGTGTATTGTTTCCTTCTTTCACTCAGGAAATGAGAGCCAGTATGAAACTGGACTGAAGAGAGCTGATTTGATTTCTCGTTTCAAGCAGTCAGAGAAACAAGAAATCAAATAATGAGGGAACAATAACAAAATAACAAGTCAAATTTACATTGCTCTTTGTTTTTTATCAAGCAGATAATGAGAAAAGAATCATCTTTTTTCAATATTTGGTTTATACAGAAAAACAAATGAAGGACATTCTCACTCGTTTTTTGTTATTTAGTTTGCCAGGCAGAATTGAATAATCGAATGAACAGATGATACACGGACTGTCCGCTTACTTGTATAACCATTTCTTTATTTTCAATTTAACATGTTCAAAACACAGTTCAAAAATCAAATCAAAACAAAGTAAATGACAGCCACAAATAAAGAGAGCATCTTAAATGTTCCACACTTCTTGTTTCTGCACTTTTGTTGCCAAAACAGCAGAGGTGAAAGAATCTCTGTTGTTTTTGACGAGCTCTCTCACTCTAGCTCTACCTCTTTTATGTGTCACTCATCATGTGCCGGTATGCTATCATGAGACTTATGCCTGTGGGACTGCAAGCAAAAGTGAAACTTGGAAATGTTCACAGTTGCTGACAAGACTTTGAAACAAGCAGAGGAAGGAAGAGAAAAGCAGACTAATATAGTCGAGGGAAATTTCCACTTGTAGTAAATTTTCTCTCTGTTTGGATTGTTGCTCTTACAATGCTAGAACATTTTCTTATCCTTCTGCACTTAAACATGCCCTACTGGCAACTTTATTTACATTTTAATACCTGGTCTGTTATCTCTGCCTACAGAAGGACATGTACCCCGGGCTCGCCTGGCCTTTGCGACTGAGAATCCTATATGAGATTGCCCTGGGCGTTAACTTCCTCCACAACATGAACCCACCCCTCTTACATCATGACCTTAAGACTCAGAACATACTTTTGGATGGTGAATTTCATGTTAAGGTATGTGTGTCAGCAATAATTGGTGTTGCTGACTTCATTTTTGTAATCACTGTGTGTGTGTGTGTGTGTGTGTGTGTGTGTGTGTGTGTGTTTGTGTTTGTTTGTTGTGAAGATGATCTCACAGTTGTCACATGATCAGTAAATTCCCATATTGACTCACAGTCAAACTATTTTAAATCTCTGTGATTGTTGTTTTCAAGCAAAATTTAAAAAATAGTAAATAAACAGTAATTTTAGCTTTTGAATAACAAAAAGGTTTATCTCTATAGGGATCATTTCCAAAATGTTGTCAGACACTCATAATAATCTGAGCTTTTTTTCAGTATTTCAGTCCACTACCTTGTAGAAAAAATACTACTTCCAAAGCAAGTGCTAATATACAATGTCATATTAGCTTCCACTATAATTTACAGGATGATTCTCCTATAACATATCTAATGTTCTTGTAGCCCCAATCTTTCTTCTTTAATTGCCAAAAGAAAAGCTTATCAAAATAGATAAAAGGAAAACATATTCAGACTTTTCAATTAATGCTCATGTTCTGCTATTGTTCTGTCTAGATTGCAGACTTTGGCCTCTCAAAATGGCGGCAACTATCCGTCAGTAAAGGCTCAGGGTCCAAGCCCACAGAGATGGGGGGCACAGTGATCTACATGCCCCCTGAGAAGTACGAACCATCAAAGAGCCGCCGTGCCGATGTGAAACACGACATGTACAGGTAAGACTCCAAACCTCAGTAACTAGTCAATAAAAATAAGTTGGATAATCGAGTTTGTTCCACGTTAATCTGTGTATAGTTTTAGTATCTAAGGCAAGAGTTCAGTCTTGGGACATAACGCAGGAATGGATGAGCTCTTGATGACTTCATTGCACAGTTTTTATGCCTCCTCACCAACAAAAACTGTGGTCGGCAGTGCTCAAATCCACATATTAAGGCATCATGTTTTTTCGTTTGTCTGCGCATCCATCCATCCATCAATCCAATGAGACTCATTATTGTGAACATGATATGCCAAGAACGCCTTGAAGGAATTTCCTCAAATTTGGCACAAACATCAACTTTAAATTTCTCCAACAATAAATTATTAGAAATTAATGGTTTAGGGTCAAAGGTCACTGTGATTCTGTTTGTCGCTTTCTTGTGAACATAGTATCTCAAAAACACACAGAGGTAATTTCGTCAAATCCAAGTCTTAGAATTTGTAGGTCCTTTGAAGCAACATCACTCTTTGAAGCATTTTCTACTAGTGCTGGGCAATATAAAGATATAATATCGTTATCAAGATATATGAGACTTTATATTGCTGTAGGTTTTGGATGTCGTTACATCGTGATATGACAAAGTATTTTCTTTTCCTGGTTTTAAAGACTGCATTACAGTATAATTATGCAATTTAACTGACTTTACCAGATTGTTGTGATTGTTCTAAAACTTGTCTTTACCCAGTTATTCATCATGTTACTGATTACTGATGATTATTGATCAAAAATTTCATTGTATCAATATTTTGTGAAAGTACCAACAGTCATCCCTACAATATTGTCGCATTAGAGATGGTATTTGGTTAAAAACATTGCAATGTTTGATTCTGTCTCCCAGTCCTAACGTTAATGAAGAACTTTTGAGTAGATTTAAACATATTAAGATATATATATCATGTAGATATGGCCTAAAAATATAGTATCGAGGTGGTAATTCTATTTACACTTTGGGGGAGTAGATATTTGTTAAGCATGATCAGCATTATAAGGAAGTAATTTTTTTTTGACTGGGAAGGTGTGACAGTGTTTCCCAGCATGAGGATGGATTGCTCGCATACCAATACAGAGCAGTGCAGCAGATTAAATTTGACAGTCATACTTGGCAAATGTTCTCCTTTCAGGAATCTGTCAAAAAGGGAGTGTTGACTATTATATTGTTATACTACAGTTATATATTTTAAAAAGTATAAGAAATCCATTTTCCTCTGCGGCTGATGCAGTCTCTATAAAGATATTGTGCAATAGTTTTGGATTGCTGCAACAGGTCAGTCAGTCATTTCTCTTCCTCAAAGTAGTCTCTCTTGTCAGCTTGTCGTAAAGTCCCTCAGGTCTGAAGAATGATGTAACTCTAACTTCCCTAACAGTAAGAGTCTCTCTCCTGTATGTTTACTATATAGCTACGCCATCATCATGTGGGAGGTGCTGTCCAGGCAGATTCCATTTGAAGGTAACACATTTTTTATTACATTGCCCTCCTGTTTTTTTTTGTTTTTTTGTTATGTCACTCTCTCGTTCTGTTTAGTGAACTTTCATGGTGGAGGCAGACTAATCACTGATCTGTGCGTTTGTGTGATCAGAGGTGACCAACCCCATGCAGATCATGTTCAGTGTTCTACGTGGGATGCGTCCCGACATCAGTCTAGAAAGTCTGTCTGCCGACATCCCCAGCAGAGACACACTCATCAGTTTGATGACCAGTGGCTGGACCTCTAACCCTGACGAAAGACCTTCCTTCCTCAGTAAGCTTACTCTGAACTGCTGCAATTCATTTTGGACAAATTCCTCTCTCTCAAAAGATTCCACTCTTGTACCAGTTTGACCTGTTTCACATGCTGAGGTGACATTGCTTTTTTACACTGAGTCGCAGATAATTCCCCCTAGTCACTGCTGAATCTCACCCTGACAAAGCAGTGACTAAGTGTCAGCTTCCTGTTGCACTATTGAAACGTTCTCTGCTGTTTTTGTTGGACACATTATACAAACTTTGTGTTGTTTTCCTTTCAGGCATTTAAAGAAATTGTAAACAATAAAACAACCACATTCATTACTTACGAACAGTGGTGGAATGTTACTTAGTACGTTTACTTAAGTACTGTACTTAAGTGCAAATTTGAGGTACTTGTAGTTTTTTTTCCTTTTTTGACACTTTATACTTTTACTCTATTAAATATCAGACAGAAATATTGTGCTTTTTACTTCTCTACATTTATCTGAAAACTTTAGTTACCATATACTTTACAAATTAAGATTTGTAAAGTATATGGTATATGGTATGGTTGATTTGAAAAACATAAGAAGAGTTCATAAAATATGATGTTTTGTTAAAAATTAAACTATCCAACGTTTATATTAGAGCTGAAATGATTAACTGATTAATTAATAGACCTACATGAAAATTAATCACAAACTGTTTTTGATCAACATTAGTCGTTTTCTGACTTGATTTTTCTGAAAATGTTGAGTTTTTGGGGTGTTTTCTTTTTCTGTATTGGGTACTTTTACTTTTAATACAGTTCATGTTCCTGATAACACTTATTTTACCTCAAAAAACATTTTCAATGCAAGTGAAACAGAGTATTTAACTGTTTGGTATTAGTTATTTTACTATAATAAAAGATCTGAATACTTCCTTCAGAACTGCTTACAGGCAACATTTTTTGGCAAGTTGCAGGACAAAAAAAACGTGGTGCACCTTGTCTTCTTTCCCTCAGTGACACTCCCACGCAAAAACTGCAGAGTCACATGGTAACACATGGTTTCTTACCACTTTGTAAGAAGAAATGAAAGTATTCGTTTATCTGTGACACTGAAACCGTTAAACTGAGAATGTTGGTGAAACAGTTAAGTTGGTACTAAGTGTTTAAATTCCCATAAAGCTTTTTTGTCTGCACAGGAAAGTACCTTAAAAACCAAATGTGCACTACAATCAGCAGTGCACGTTGGCAAGTCTGTGACCACACTGGCAGCTGTGGTTGGGAAAAAAAAGCTAGAGTGAAAAAGAAAAGCGAAAAATGTTTGCATTGTTGTCTGGATGTGGCAGTGTGATATAAAGCAAAAATGTGATGTGTTTGCTGCCATTTCAGAGTGTTTGATAGAGCTGGAGCCCATGGTGAGGAAGTTTGACGAAATTGACTTCCTGGAGGCCGTGTTGGAAATCAAGAGGTCAAAGGTTAGTCAGGAGTCTTCTCGTAGTTCTTTTTTTTTTTTTAACTCCCCCACCACTAAAAATGTGTTATTGTGTTATTGAAATTGACTTCCTGGAGGCCGTGTTGGAAATCAAGAGGTCAAAGGTTAGTCAGGAGTCTTCTCATAGTTCTTTTTTTTTTTTTTTTTAACTCCCCCACCACTAAAAATGTGTTATTGTTGTGTTTATGTCCCTTAAAATATCTGACAATAATGATACTGACTTGTTTCTGTGCAAAGTTTGTCACTTTTTTTTCAAAACTTTTTTGTCAAGTTTTCATATTTCTCTACCAAAGATTGCAATGTCTGTTCGTCTGAGATTCAAACATACGCTGGGAAAACTAGATTAGGTACGTCACCAATACAAAAATAGTGGTGTCCACTACCGGACACACATATTAACAGGGGAAGAGACATGGGCACAACACCGGCAAAGAAGCCTGACACCTCTAGCACATAGAGCAGAGTTAGCATTAGTATAGTGAAAGTTTTGACAGCAAACATGGTAGAGTGTGAAGTTTTTGGATGTAAACTGACCCTGAAGCTTCCTTCCAATATCTACCAAAATCCCCATTGCAGCAGATATTATTATATGTTTCATAAACACTAGCTGTGTGCCCCACTGCCAGTTTGCATAAAAGCTAATAAGCTAACAAACAAAAAAAAACAACAAAAAACTAAAATAAAAGATGCTAAGTACTCTTCCCATTTTGATACGTCTACTAGTGCACATTTCGGCGTGCATCAGACTCTTCATCTGTGTCTGACTGAAGATCAAACATACATGGCTGAATCTCTCTGATGTTTCCTGTAACGCTAACACTAGCCATTTTGATGGGCACTACTTTTTCACCGGTCAACCTTGAGAAAAGTGAAAGGGAAACCTGCTACAGAGGGCAGACCCAGAATTTCTCAATTATGGAGAAAGGTGAGAGCAGCTCCCAGCCCCTTTTAAGAGCTTTTTATGTTTAGAAAACCATGTTAAACTAAATATCATTATTAGTATGATTATTTTCACACACTTTAAACATGTCTGGAGGGGAACTTTAGGTGTTTTTGGCTTTTCTGCTCATATAAGAGAGGGAAGACATTGGAGGTGGGAGGGGGAATGAAGGATGAGAAAGTTGGGGAATGAAATGCGACACAAGCCCCCAGTCGGACTCAAACTGGGGAGGTAGTGTTTCATTGTTGGTACTTCGTAGGCTGTTCCTCACATTTCTGTCTATCTTAAGTGATGAATATAGAAATGGGGACAGTGAGAAATGACAAACAGAATAGGGGCACCAGTATTGTGTTGTGCTGCTGAGAAGAACAGGCTTTATACTCCAAAAGGGTGCTAAGTCAGTTGTAATGTGACTTTATTCATTCATTTTCCTTAACCACTTATAAATCCATTTAAGGGTAGAAAAGACAGCAGGTACTTGTCACAAGTTACTAGAACCTAAAATAAAGTGTAAAGTGTACATTAGAGCTGCAAAGATTAAGTCAAGTCAAGTCAATTTTATTTATAAAGCCCATTTTCACAAAACACGGTTTGCCTCAGAGGGATCAATTACTTGATCAGCAGAAAATTAATTGGCAACTATTTTGATAATAAGTTAATCATGTCATTTTTAAGCAAAAATGTGACATTTCCAATTTGTCAAATGTGAAGATTTGCGACTTTCCTTGGTGTTATGTCATAGTCAATTCAGTATTTTTACATTTGGAAATGTTGGTTGCACAAAACAAGACCTTTTGGTTAAGCCGCTTTAGGTGCAAGGATACTGTGAGGCTTTTCTCACTGTTTTCGAATGTTTTGTAGACCAAAGGATCAATTGATTATTTGAGAAAATAATCTACAGAATAATCAGTAACAAACATAATTGTTAGTTGCGGCCCAAATATACAGTATGTTGAGAAATAACTTCTTGCATTTGCTAATGGAATGGAACAATAACAAACCCTCTGTTAAAGAAGTTGCTTCACTTAAATAATGAACCAACTCACAGTTTCGGGAAGCAGTTCCGCCTATTCTGTCGGTGTTCCCTTTTATTGTCCCACAGCAGTTTGGTGACCAGCTGTGTGTGATGTGTGTAGCTCTGAGAGTGAAGCAGAACTTAAGTATGTAAAACAAAACACACATCTTGTCAGTTTGTTTTCTTTGGAATAATGACAATTAAAAAACATAATTGTCACTTCACGTAAAGTTTTGTTTGTTTTTCTATCACAGATAGTATTGAGTTAATATAGACTGAGGGTGTATATGAATGAAGGAATTCCCCTGTTCAGGAATAGCTGCAAGCTAATGCTGAATATTGAACTGTGTAATACTGGACAGTTTGAATGACGCTGTGACTAATAGAGAATGAGGGCTCAAACATTTTACTTCCTAATTTCCCCTCAACATATCCTTCCTCTTTTCTGGTTGGGGTGTGTATGTATGTTTGTGTGCATGTGTGTATGTGTGTATGTGTGCATGTGTGTATGTGTGTGTGTGTGTGTGTGTGTGTGTGTGTGTGTGTGTGTGTGTGTGTGTGTGTGTGTGCGCGCGCGCGCGTGTGTGTGTGTGTGTGTGTGTGTGTGTACATGTGAGTCCGATCTTTGTTCAAGTTAGGTCAAGGCTGAGTGTGGTTTTCTGATAAAGTGGAAGAAAAGGAAACAATTGCAGTTCCAAAGAAAGAGTTATTGTGTATTGTGTGTTATTGTGTAGTGCTATCATTTTGGGTCGATCATTTTGGGAGTAATGGAACATTCTAATCTTGTGTTTTTAATTATGTTACCTTCAATAAATAGTCACCTTTTTTTTTTTTTTTACTGGGAAACATAACAAGCTGCATTTAGTAGTTAGATTTCATATTCAGATATGCAGCAACACTGAAAGGAAGCAAAACTTCTACCAGGAACTAGTGAGGTAAATAATTAACAGTAGTGTCTTATTCGAGTTTAAAGCGGATTTTATTGAATTTGGCACATGCGTATTATTGAGCACATTGTTTCATTCATTCCCGTCTTCTTCCTTGTTCCTCCACAGTTGAGGCACAGGTCAGGTTGTTGCTCAGCCCAGTCAGGGAGCGAGAAGAGGAGTGAGGAGGGATCCCTGAACATACTGAAGGACAGGCCCAGCCCGTGGCCGGTCAGTAGTCGAAACATCTAGTATTAAGTGACATTTACACGCACACTAACATCTCAGTCTCATTCAGAATATTACCGTACTCTAAATCTGATAAGAGTCATGTAAACAGCATATTCTGTTTGGATTTTCTGAATTAGGCCTCTTTCTGAATGAAGCATTTTTCAGTTAAGACATGTGGAATATACCGGTATTATTCAGGTGTTAGGAGCGTTCGTTGAACATGTATATGCACATTCAGAATATGCATCTAAATTGGGACAGTTTGTTGCACAGGGCCTCTTGCCTGTTTAGGGGCAGCTCTGTGCGATGTCATGGATGCATTGTACACAAACCAGCTTGCCATCAGTTTGCAAGACTGTGGGGCTGAAACACATGCCTATACTTTTAAAAATTATTAAAAACTTAAATATCAACATGTTTTTGGAGATGCACAAATATTGCAACACCGACCTCTATAAGAAGGTGTTTGGGGGAATGATAGGCTGTGTTTACACGGTGGAACAAGTCTTCCACCATTGGAAAACTTGAAAAAATGGCACAAGCTGCACCAGCCGTTCCACTTTTCCATATTTTGACCTGGTAAATGACATGTTAGGGCACTTTGATTGGAGTACGCATAGTTGCTTGAACAGGAATATTATTTTAGCATTATTTATTTTCATTAGCCATATAAACAGCTTTGTAGGAATATTGCCTTTTATGGAATAAGTGAAAAAAAATGGAAAATTTTGTGTTTGAAATGTAATTTGTGATACTTGTCCCTGTCCATTTTTTTTGTAAAGTCTTTAATGTTTGTGTGGGGAAATGTAAGTTAAATATCAGTGTTCTGCCACAGGAGAGCTCAACCTCAGGCTCAGGCTCTTGTTCCTCCCAGGACACGGACATATCTTTACCAGGCGTCCTTACCAGCAGCAATGCTGCACCTTCTAAAGGTAATTACATTAGGAATGACATTTTATGTATAGGCATCATTACTGAGATGCTTTAAAACAATCTCACAGTACTACACATCAGGTTTTATGTAAAAATATGTTTACAAATAAGCTTTGTTTGTTTCATGGGTACATCACACTTCATCTTCTTCTTTTTCTGATGTAGATGGGCTCCCGTCATCGTTTTTAGCTCATACTCTGGAGCCTCCTGAGTCTTTGAAGGACCCCTGCGCAGTTAACAATCTGAATGGCTACCAGAGTGCCAGGCCCATGAATGATTTGAACATACCTGTCAAACCAGGTTTGCCTGTCAGTGAATATGAGACACGGCTGGATAACCTCACCCTTGTGCCTCAGCCTCAGCAACAAGGTATAAGCTGTGAAAGCATAGTGGATGAAATAAAAAAATGGGTGGACCCTATTTGTCCTATGTTTTTGTGTCTATTGGGAAAAACATTTTTTTAAATTGGTTCAGTACTGAGCAAAACCACTGCAGTCAGCAGCTGTGAAACAGGCTGCAGTGAAACCAACAGGGCATTTGAGTCACTTAACATCCACTAAAAGTGCTTTTTTTGCCATTGACAGGCTCAGATTATTATACAAGTCTGCCAACATTATGGAAGGAATCGTTACAGAGATAGGCCTTTTTTGTTAAAGATCAAGATCCTTTTTATTGAACTAGAAACAGAGTTGCCACAGTCAAACCCACCAGACTCCATTCAGGTAAACAGTAATTGTAGCATGTATAGAGCCAGCATATTTCCACCTCTAACTGGATGTCGGTAATTGTTGTAACAGTGGCTAGACGAACCGAAATGGCGTGCGTTAGTTTTATTTTGTATCTACTGACTTCAAATAATTATTTGTTTGCGTTGAAAAAAATATTGTGTATTTGAATGGAGTCTGTTGGGTAAGGCTATAATGATTTTGGGCTGTTTCTGGTTATTCAAAAAGGATCTTACTATTTAACAAAAGGTCTATTTCTGTAGGGATCCTTGCAATTGTGTCATACTCTTGTAACAGCAATCTGAGCCTATCAGTGGCAAAATCAAGCACTTTAAGAGGACTAACACTGACAGTGCGAACAGTCCTCGAGTGGTTACACTTCAGCACGTTTCGCTGCTACAATGATACTGTAATGTACCTCTCGCTCATTCATGAACTGGATGGAAAAAGAAATTGTTGTTCCCACTTCCCACAAAAACATGGAAAAATATGATCCAGGGTGAAAAACACTGTACTTAACCTTTACATGCTTTTTAAAATTGTTTTACCAAAATTCACCACAAAAGTCTGAATCACTCTACTCTCTTGTGCCTTACAGCAGATTACTCTCCTCCACTGCGGCACTCCCCTCCCTCACAAGGCCCAATGGCCCAGTGGATCGCATCAAAGCGTGAGGAGATCGTCGCCCAGATGACAGAGGCCTGTCTGAATCAGAGCCTGGATGCCCTACTGGCCCAAACACTGCTGATGAGAGAGGACTACGAGCTGGTTAAGACCCAGACCACACGCACCGCCAAGGTGCGCGAACTCCTGGACAACTGTCACCGACACAATGAAGACTTCTGCCGCATCGTTGTCCGCAAGCTGCGCGACAACAAGCAAATGGGCCTGCAGCCATACCCGCCCGAGATCGGCTCCCCCACCCTCATTCCAAGCACACCAACGCTGTCCATGTCCTACAATAACTCCAGGAGCAAAGTGCACCAGTAGCAGTAGTCTCAACCAAACAATGGGAACAATCCAGATGATAGACTGTGCCAGCTTTACACTTCACTGAACTCCAACTGGTTCCATCGTCGCCAAGATGGTCACCAGGGTTCCTGCCGGACTTTCCTTCATGGGTGCGGTAAGCAAAAAGAGTTACAGGTGGAAGCTAAGCTGTTGGCGTGAAAGAATATCCACTCAAAACAGACAAAATGTTTTATTCTGTTTAATCAGAATCAAAAGACTGGAATGAAATTCGTACTTTTATTTAATGTTTTTTTTAATTTAATGAAGTGTTTTATTTATGGTCCCTTCATTCTGAGTGGATGTATTGCAGATGATGATGATCAAGATGTATTACAATATGCTTTTGTCTCCAAAGCTCAGTTACCATTTTATGAAAGTGTAATTATGTGTGTGTGTGTGTGTGTGTGTGTGTGTGTGTGTGTGTGTGTGTGTGTGTGTGTGTGTGCGTGCGCACGTGCACATGTAGCCAAGGGTACAAACACTCTGTCAAACTGAGTTAGTGACAATAGGACTGTTACTATGCCAGAAAACCTACAGCTAATGTATGATTTAAGTCTATCATAGCAATCTTAAAGTGTCCTGTAGTCATGGGTGAACGACCTCGATAACATTTGGCACCTGAGTGACATTAGAGAGTATGGGGCCCTCTCAGTGTCCTTGTTTTGAAGCACATGACCTACATTCACTCTGTGAGAACATGCACAGGCAAGTGTTGCGCACAGGTGACTTCAGAGACAATAATAGCCAAATATGTGGTCTTGTATGATAAAATCTTCAGTGTTAAAAAGGAATGAGGTGTGATTTTGGCAGATTGTGAACATGTGACCATATGGAAAGGTTTTGTCCTTGCCTGGGCTCTTTTTCCTCCCCTTCTTTTATATTAATTTTTTTAAATTTTTTTGACTGCTGAGCGAAAGAGACCCGCTGGTTGCAAAGTTGAGATTGTAAAACAACACTCAGAATGAGAGGGACGTGTGTGTAGGTATCTGCATGTTTGTGTCTAGATTAAAAGTAGACCAAAGTGATCGGATTTCTTTTTGGTCTTCTCAGTAGTGGCCTCCCCTCTCAGTACTCTGAATCCTGCTGAGCTGCTCTGCAGAAGAAATGCAACACATGAACAGAGAGCTTTGCTCGTAGCAACCTTTAGTTTACATGATTTATATAGTGCAGCCTGAGCAGTCACTGCTCAGTTTATCACTACTGACTCTTTTCTACTTTAGCTGTGCTTCCCAATCTGCTCCAAATGTCAGGAACACCTTTATGAAATAGTTTTCCCTCTTTTTCTTATATACCATAACGTTCAGCAAGGCTTAAACCTGTTAAGTGCAAGAAAATACACATTCATATGTAGACAGTAGCACTAGATTGCTTTTGCAATTAATACTGAGTAATACAGTTTTGTTGTTAATTAATACATACAGCATATAATGTAAGTCTGTAAGATGTCTGTTTCCATGACAGCTGTTATTTTCAGTCCTCCTTATAGCCTTGTTTAGATATGTGTGTGTAAGAGGGCCACATCTAATGATTATTTTTGTAACAGATTCATTTGATGATTAGTTTTGCTGGTCTATAAAATGTCTGACAGAGGTCAAAAAAGGATTTTTTTAAGTTTCCCAGAGCCCAAACTGACATCTTCAAATTTTATCCAAAACCCAAATATATTCTGTTAAACCTCATAGGATACTGTTCACATTTGGGAAGCATAAAAGCAGGGAATTTTGGTTATTTTTGCTTATAAATAACTGCAGATCACGTCTCCCCAAAGGTGACATTTATTTTTATTTATTTTATTTTGTACACAAAAGTTAACAAGTCATTATCTTGGTGAATAATCAAAATATCAAATATCAAAATATTTGGAGATTTATTTTTTTTGTTGTAGTTTTACAAATCAGCTTATTGACTTAAGCTGTAGTGTGCATGTTGTGTGCATGTTGTATCTCATTAAGGGCCTTACTGTCTTCATCACTGCCTTCACTTCCTAAAAACGGGTGCTTATATTACAATGTTGTAGCTGCGTCACTTAATGTCTCAACGTATCATTTGTTTTATTTACCATCAATAGATTCAAAGTAAACTGCAGTCTGTTATACAAAGATACTGTGGAAAATGAGCAAGGGTGGGTTATTCTTTGTGAGACACGCTTTAAGAAATTATACACAATATCATTTAATCAACAACTGGAAGGCCAAGCAAGGTCGATATGTTTCCATAATGTTGGACTTGTATTGCCTTGTCTTTGATAACTGTGCCTCATATTTTGCTTTTGGTCTCAATCACAGAAACATGCGGAAGCCTTTTACACACATATCAACAATTGTTGAGAAAAAAATGCTACACATTTGATAGCTTAAATATGTTGTAACATATTTTGTACGGTAGATGATAGTTTCATCTTTTTTATATGTATATATTTTCATTTGTGATGTCTTGTCGTTAAGTGATGATTTGATATTCGTAGAATTGCCTTCTGTAAAATACTTTAGTGCCCACGTCATTATCAGTGTCAATTGATCAGACAATAATATATGATGTTACATAACGTTCAGTTGATGTATAGCTGTGGTTACAACAGAAACTATGATATTTCATATATTGTGTCAAACTTCATTAAAATTGGTTTTCTGTTTTTACCTCTGCCTGCTTTCTCCATGTTATTTTTTTAATATAAAATGAAATTAAGGGCAATATTTATTCTGTTACCACAGTTCAATTTCATCATCTATATAGAGCAGCTGAGAGGGATGCCAAGAACCAACAGTGCTTATGCATAGCCATAAATTACTAGATGATTCAACTGGGGACAGGCCCATGGGCCTCAAACATCAACGGGCTTCACCTGCTAAATGTCACAGAAAGAGACATTTATACAATGGCGTTTCGGCCATTTTTTTGACATGCTAAATTATGATGTTTTGGCCCTTTTTTTGACATTATATACTATGCTGTCTCTCTATGAGCTATAATATGTAGTTTTCAGCCATTTTTTGACCAGTCAAAATTTGAAGTTTTTCGACCTGCTATACTATGGCATTTACAGCCATTTTTTCGTCATGCTAAATTATGACGTTTTTGGCCTTTTATCAGAAGAGCTGCAGAGTTTTAACCGGCAGTAGCAACACCAGATTAGTTTGGTTTCTTAAAGGGCTCTGGTATTGGGGTTTTGGGGGAGTGCTGGTCAGTCATCAAGGAAGCCATAACAACAGAGTGGCAGAGACAGTGGGAAACTGAAAGAAAGGGTCGCAATTATTTTTTGATTCATAACAGTGTAAATGCATCAAAATGTTATCTTGGCAAGGGCAGAGGGCAAACTGATGGAATGCAACCTGAACAAATGAACTGTATGCTACTGTATCAGGCACCAGAATCCAGAGGGTAACTTTAAGACATGTACTTAATATCTCCGAGAACTAGTTGCTGGACTTTATATCTTCCACAGGTTACTATAAAACTGACAGAGATTTATAGTGATACCAAGACTGACCTGTGAGTGGCAGCAATATGCCGCAAGGCGTCAAGACTGCCGGAAATCTAAAAGAAGAGGAAGAAGACTGGCCAGATGACAGGGTGGCGTGCACGTGTGGACGCGAGAGCAGAGTGCTACTGCTATCGGTAAATAGTAGACCCTTACTGACATTATTCACATTCAGTGCTTTCAAATATGCAATGTATAGGTTGTCTCTTGTTACCGATCAATAGACATGTCCCTGGACGTGGTGCCATTGCAGAGAAAGAGAGAGGGAGAGAAAGAGGCAGAGAGAAAAGGAAATCTTGGTATTGGTGAGTTGTAATAGTGCTATAGTTGTTAGCACGCCAGATTGCTGATTTAGGGTGCTCTGAGTAAAGGTTGCCCATGTTAATATGTAATTGCTGTTGTGAGCCACACATTGCAGAGGGTGTTTTGTATGAATACTGTGCCCTGTGACTAATAGGCTATGTTGTTAAAAACTGTCAGCGGGCCGCTGCCAGCTTCTTTAGACTAGCTGCTAACCATAGACATATATACATAAGTCAAGCCTTCGCTGCTTCAGCCCATTGGAGCAATGCGTCAGCGCGGCTGCCATCCTGTGTCAGTGGCAGCAGCGTGCAGAGCTGTAGACCTTAGAGGCATCATAACTCACTGAATATTCAAGCGATTTTTTTGTTTGATTTGTTACAAATGGCAGACATGTATTTAAAAAGACATAATAACTGTTTTAAAAAAAAAAAAAAATCCCCCTGCTTTCCCGGTGTCTTCCTCGCGTCACATCTCTCCCATATTTATCCCGATTCAGATCCCTCGACCACGCGCGTAATCTCCACGAAGGACCGGGGGTCATGTCCGCCTCAACATATGAAAGAGGCAAATTTTTGATAGTAAATACTGTTACAAAAGTTGTTATTGTTTTGTTTTATGAAAGGTGTCTTAATACAGGCTGTGCGCCAGGTGTGTGTGTGCGCATTTGGACACTAGAGCGCAGCTCCGACCACACATTCCTGTCCGAGCCAAAGTAACTGAGCCCAAGTGATACGTTTTACTATTGTCAAAGACTGACGAAAACTACATCACACCGGGCTGATCGATGGATCCATCATCAGAGCAGATGAGGGCAGCGCGGTGACAGACCTCTCATCCAGGGAAATTCAGTGTGCCATTTTTAATGCCAAAATCAAAAGCAAAACTTGTTTTGAGTAATTTCTTTGTTATTAATAGTTTGTTGATTGAAAATTCAAGATTTTATTTTTTGGCCATATCGCCCAGCCCTAGTTCTATGACTAAATGTAAGTT